>NW_024345917.1:266010-386427 GCF_902729225.1 Pteropus medius | reverse complement strand
GAGGTGTTGACCGTGCTTCACTGGAAGAACCTTCGCATCCGTTGAGACCCTAGATATTACTGCAAAGGACAGTCCAGGAAGAGGCATACCCTCCCTGCTGAAGTTTCACAGGGTCCTCTTGAAAATTGACGTCCTCTGTATTTTGAAGCACGTGTCCCATGGTAGGCTCTCCAAAAGCTGTGGAATTGCAAGGCAGATTTAGCCTTCTGAGAAACTCCACCGGGAATGGGAGGGGTTGCTTTCATGACAAGTTCCAATAGTTGCTCTTTTATTGCACACCTAATTTGTAAGTTGATGGAGAGACAGAAAGTGCTCATCTACATGGTGTCTTGCCTGCCTCCTCTGGCACACTGGTCGACTCTATTGCCAGTATGCTGGCAGTGGGGAAGGGGGATGTGACATCCCTCGCCACTGAAATGTAACTGGTAGCGATATTATTTATTTCCGGGCCGAGGCTTTAGAGCGGCGGTATTCGATCCACATCCTTTCTTCTTCCATTCTATAACCCAAACAGATCTCATGTTCAGAAGATAGGAACACATGATACAAGCAGCCTGATGACTTGTGTCCCCTCGTAGAACACAGCACCTGCCAACCGACATGGAAAAGTGACCTTTCATTGTGTGAACTTGTTCAGGTTTCAGGTCATGTCTGTCGCATCATCTAACAGTTACTTGATCAAATGCACCACTGCAATTTCTGTTTTTGAGCTTATTGAAATCTTTTTATTACAAAGACAATGGTACTTGTATTTGCACAGCAAAGTAATTCAGACATCACCAAGAAATCACAATTGCCTCCTTTATCGCATTCCTAGAAACTTCAAGTCTCCACATTGGTGATTTGAATTAGCATGTGGTGGGTCCTGTTTGAAGCTGCTTCTGTGATTATTTTGCCCCAGGACTTATTCGTTTGTTTCCGTATTTCTTATATGTCTCTATTTAACATGTTTCATTTTTTCCATGTCAATTGGACATATGGAGCATACTTACAATAACACTGTTGGTGCCATTGCCTACTTATTCTATCATCTGTACCATTTCTAGATCAGTTTTGATCAATTAGTTTTGTTTCTCTTGTGGATATATTTTCTGGCTTCTTTGCATGCTTGGCCGTTGTTGATTGCATGCTGAACTGTGAATCTGGCCTTGTTCACATTTATCCAACACAAGGGTGCTAGTGACTGGTTTATACATACGTACTATTCAGCTCTGTTCTGCGTCTCAGGTAAAATTCTGAGAAACAGTATGATCTTTCTGATTTTGCTAGTAAAGTTTGTTAAGTGGGTGCAAAGCGGCATACATCTGGGAGTGACCTTGCATCCGCACAGAAACAAAATCTCCTTAGTATGCTTTCTGATGTTCCGGGCACGGTACGCTCTTCCCGTCTGACTGGTGGGAGCAGGAAGACCCCCGTGTGGACGCTGGAATTCTCTCTCTGGGGAGCTCTCTCCCGCTGGTCCTTTGACCTGTGAATTCTGGCCCCTGGTCCTCCTCTGACCCTCAGCTTCATCTCCTCAGCTCCATAAGACAACCAGGTTTTACCTGTGCACCTGACCCTGTGCTGCGAGCTGCAGGCATTAAGCTGGGGCACTTCTCGAGTCGCCTCGTTTGTTTTCAGTCCCTCAGGAGCACGGTCTTCTCTTGCTGGATGTGCAGTGTATTGAAAGTGGTTGTCACATGTTTTTCTTCAGTTTTCTTAGCGGTATCATCCAAGTAGCTACATTCATTTTCTGTTATTCTTTCTTCCCCTGAAATATATGTCATATAATCTAAATGTAAAACCTAAATTTTTATGACATAATAGTAACCCTAAACTGTAAGCCGCCACCATGTGAAGTGTTTTAGAACAAAAACCTCGATCGAAACACTTTGGTACACACAACACGCAAACACTTGTGAATGTGTGTGTATGTATATTTGTGTATATATAAATGTGTGTGTGTGTGTGTGTAGTGTGTGTGCACTCATATTAGGTAGTCAGTCAGGCATGAGGGACAGGAGTGATGGCCCTGGTCTGTAATGTAGAAACCTCCCTTGAAGACCTTCCTTAAGGACCTCCCAGAAACACTTCCCTCTTAGGGCTTTAAATTACTGCAAATCCTAAAGCAAAAAGGCCATAAAACCTGCTGGCTAAACCAGCCACAAAGGCATGAGCAGAAAGTACCACCCTAACCTGCCTATAACCTCAGCCTCATTATACCATCATTATAACATCATGACTATGCCTAGAAATTCATGCATCTAATTATAACAGGCTGAATTCTGGGTAAGCACATGCGCAGTAGGCAAGGTCTTATATTGCAGCCAACTGTCAGTCAGGTACTTCACATACGCATCCGATCAGACCTCTCATCTTGGCCCAAATAGAAAGAGATCTTCCCACTTCTGGGTAGTTATAGCTCTCTGCTGAAAACCCACTCCTCCCTTGGAGAGCACTATGCCTTATCTCTTCACCTCCCAAATTCCACAGGGCTGCAGCCTTCCTAAGCGTGGCCTGTCTCCTTCTAAAATGTACTTTCAACAAGACTTACTTCTTCTAAATCAACCTACCTGTAATTCTTAACTGCGTCTGCGGGGAAGAACCGAGGGACACCATACCACAACACCCCATGACTCAGGGGCCGACGCTGGATTTCACGTCACCCCAGTGGGAACATGTAGATATATATATGAGAGACAGAGACATTTACATACAGGAAGGAAAGTATAAACCCTCAGAGCAAAATGCAAATAGGTCCCTCTCCTGCTTGTGGAAAGCTACAAAATTACATAATTTTACTATGTTTGCTTTCCATATTTCCTAAAGTTAATGAAACACAGATGTTTCCATTATGATTATAAAATGCTACAAATATTTGTAACACAGGAGCACCAGGTACCTAGGCCTGGGATGTTACCAAAAAAACCAGCAGGGGGACCAGCGGAGTGAGGCATCCCATTTATTGGTCACAAATCTGCGAGGCCTCAGTACTTGGTGTATTGGAGCTACAGGACTGGAACCTGTGTGCGGGCAGCCAGGCGAGTGCTCGGAGGTAGAGACTGCCCTGCAGCAGGCCATAGAGTTGGATTGAGAGGATCGGTCAGAGGGAGGATTTTAAAGTTCACCCTGGGATCCCTCTGGGGTGCCCTGGGACAATGAAGTTTCACTGCTTCATCGAAGAAACCTGAGGCAGCACATAGCCCGCGTGCCAGGACCACGGGGTAATAAGGGATGAAAGTGAGGAGTGTTCGTGGCCACATGAGTCCAGAGACTACAACACCAACCTGCAACTTTGCTAGTGGATGAGAACGAGGCTTTTTACATGACCGTCATAATAGAATATCACATGGAGTAAAGCAGACTAGCAAGGATCACAGTATTTGCACATCAGGACAGAAATTTACTACAGTAACAGGAGAGAAAAAGCATTTGATCGTGTGCCAGAGTAAAGAAAAAGCTGTTGATATAAGTTCACACAAATTCATGGTAATAACTTTTAGCAAACTTATCAGAATGGAAATTCCATGTCAAAAATCATTAGCAAGTACACGAAAAGTGATATATCCGAAGCATTCCCAATAAAGTTGGGATAAACACACAGAAGTATGATACCACAGATATGGATGTGAATGGATTGCAGAACACAGCCACATACGACAGTAATAAAATAAAGATGAGGTATGAATAATGAAAAGAAACAAATAGTAATAGTACCAACATGATCCTATATTTAAATGTTTACAGTAATAGACAAAAGTATATTCAAATATATAATAAACATCGAAAACGTAGTATATAGAAAATTGCTGTAGCAAAATCAGAAGTCTGATCACATAATCAATAACACAGAATGGGAGGGTTAGGGTGGCTGGGCAAAAAAGGTAAAGCGATAAAGAAATGCAAACTAGTAGTTACAAAACAGTCACAGGGTTATAGAGTACAGTATACGGTATATAGTCGATATTATTGTAATGGTTGTGTGGAGTGCCATATGGGTGCTACAGTACTCGAAGGGGTCACTTCAAGGATTGTATAAATGTCTCATAGTTTTAAATTAAAAAAATAAGGAATAAAAAAGTGAAAAAACATTTTAAAAGACACTGATAATAATGGCACCAAAATAATCTATACTTTAAATATCTAAAGTAATAGGCAAACAAAATATTCAAATACAGAAGGAACATCAAAAAGCTGGTATACAGAAAATCATTGACCAAAATCAGAAGCCAGGTCACACATACTCGAACACCAATTACAACACGTGATGAAAGACATAACCGTCACAACAGCAACAATATCTGAAAAGCAAAGAAAAAGCTTTGGATAAAAATCCACACGAATTCATGGTAATAACTTTGAGGAACCTTATCAGAATGAAATTTCCATGTCATAAAATCATCAGCAAATACATGTAAATGTGACATATTACATGCATTCTCAATAAAAACGGGGAAAAAACAAGAAGTACGTCACCATAGACATGGATATGAAGGGACAGCAGGACACAGCCACATACAAGAATAAAATCAAGAAATAGATAGTAATAGTACTAATATGATCCTATAACTTAAATGTCTAATAGATAACAGAATATTCACATATACAAGAAACATCAAGATGCTACTATATAGAAAATCGCTGTAGTGAAATCAGAAGGCTAGTCACACATAATCGATCAGTAAACAATAAATAATGGAAAATATAACACGACACCAGCAATAATTAAAATGTACATAAAATGAAAACTGGCTAAACCACAAGATCTTTATGGAGGCACAGATAAAACTTTACTGATAGAGTTAGAGAAAGAAAGTCCCAAATAGAGTAGTATAATATGTTTCCTCAAGGGGACAGAATATTGTTAATATGTCAGTTTGTTTAGTTTTACAAATGTAGGGCCTTACCCATAGCTTCCAAGATGACAGACAAACTTAACATGCTGTTTCTTGGGCCCCAAATCCACTGAGGAAAAACTAAAGAAGGAATAAAGAGAACAATGTCAACACTAACAGAAACAATAATGAGAAACCCCGGGAAAGCAGTAAGCCTGGACAGAACTAGTACTTCTCTGGGGGGAGGTGGGGACATGCACTGAAGGCGAGACAGGTCTGTAGGAGACAGGAATGCCTGGAGGAAAGGTTTTGAAGTTCAGCCCTTGTTTCTTCCAGGCTGCGCTGGGACAATGAATCCCTACTGTTTGGCTGAGGAAACCCGACGCAGCACCTCAGGGCTCACCGGCCAGGACCATGGAGGAATAACAGGACAGCAGCAAAGTTTGGGCTGGTTGAGGTAGTATATATGAGTCCAGAGACTGTCCTCATAACCACCTGAAACTTATTTTGTGAGTCAGGACTGGGTTCTTTTTTACTTGTAGTCCTCTTGATAAAATGTAAGCATGAATGAAAATAGAACAGCCAGAACACTTGATATCTACTGTCTTGGCAAATTTCAAGTATATTAATACATTATTATTAACTACAGTCACCATGCTGTGCAGTAGGTTTCAGAACTTATTCATATTGCAACTGAAAGTTTGTCTCCTTTTTTCAATTGCCCTCTTCTCTGGCTCCTAAATCTCAAGGAACTACCATGCTACTCTCTGCTACTACAAGTTTGCTTTGTAATAGATTCTACGTAAAAGAGATCATGTGGTATTTGAATTTCTGAATCTGCCCTAGTTCACTCATCATAATATCCACCTAGGTTCATTCACATTGTTGAAAAGGCAGGATTTCTCACCACACATGCTCAAAAAAGTCGTATTTATATTTTTGACAAATAAAAGATGATATGTTATGTAATTCAAGTGTAGTAATGATGACACAGTGTATGTATATTTCAAAACCTCACATTGTACCTCATATATAACTTTTATTTGTCAAAAATATAAATACGACTAATGAAATAGAATAGTATGCAGCACAGTAATGGCAACTAAGGACAGAAATCCATTCCAAAAGCTTTCAACAATGACACACATGTCAGCCACCACAGGCCCCAGGCTGAGCTGGCAAGCCTAGGAGCACCCCACTTTCGCCATGCGGATCTTGAGATACTTGGTCAGAAAAGGCAAGATTTTAGTTAGGAAAGGGAAAAATTCCAGGCCGCCTAGAGCACAGCGCAGACTTCTGAGCCCAGAACACTGAAGCCCACAGGATTCTCCGACCCTGCATCATCTCTAGCCTCAGGCAGCAGTGGCCAGAGGTCGTGCACCTGCACATGGTGTTATCAGGAGTCTCCGAAAGTGGAGGTGTTGGAGGTGTTGGACGTGAGGGGTGCCCCAGGTCGTAGAGTGGAAGCAGCCCAGCACCCACAAGGAGTCCAGGGATGGTGCGGAAGGAGGACTGCGGGGAGCACCCATTACTGTCAGTCTTGGGAGCCACCGGGCATGGCCGCTAGTCTCAGGCCCCCAAACATTTCCACCTGGGGTTCAGAGGGAAACCAGGGCCTTGGTGTGAGTCCAGGTGACTGGCTCAGCAGAGAGAGAGAAGGCCCAGGCCCTGCTGAGGGTCAGTGAAAGGCCCGCGGGGGAAGGTCCTCCTGGACACGCCCCAAACGCGTCCCCAGCACGTCAGTCACCCGCACAGCCCCCTGCCCGGAAGGCCTGGACTCAGGTGACCGGAAGTGGCCCCATCGCACCTCCTGTGAGCCAAGCTGCGGAGCGTGAGGCCTCGTGTGAGCTGCCGCCTTGGGTGAGCAGAAGCCCCGTGGCCTGTCTCTGTCGAGATGTGAAGTGCCCTGATCCAGAAGTGTGGGCCAGGCCCTACCACCCCAATCCCCCTTTTCCCTGAAGACAGGTGGTCACGCCCTGCCCCACCCCGCCCCTGCTCTCTGCCCGGGAGGCCCCATCATGGCTCGTAGGCCCCAAGTCCAGTGGCTGCCGCGTAGCGTTGTCGGAGAATAACGGCTTCGGCCGGAGGCGGGTGGACTTCGGCTGTGCGGAGCAGAGGGAGAATGTCCAGGCCCCACAGAGTGAGGGAGAACCCTCGTGCGGAATGCAGGACCTCAGACCCCACTCCTGACTTCAGCCCGGGAGGGTCCGGGAGGGACGGAGATGGAGGTGCTTCCTCACTTGGTCCTCAGGACAGTCGGGGAGGTGGGGCCCTGGTTAAGGGGCTGGAAGCGGGGCAGCAGAGGGAGGATTTCCAGGTCATGGGTAGAGTCAGGGTGAGAGGCACGGTCACTGCGCGTACCACGAGTCTCATAATAGAGAGGACACCTCGGAATGCATGCCACTGTCACTCAAGGAGGCCCAGGCTTCTGTCAAACAGAATCGCCCCTGAATTCCTCCTAAGGTCACAGAGACGTGAGCCTTTTGCCTGAGCGGTGTGGTCACAGTTCAGTAGAGGGAAGAGTCTTAGATATATCCAGAAGTTCAAACGGGGTTTCAGTGAGACGTGTCGGGAGCATTGCTGAGGGGACCTCAGCTTGCCCGGTGCATCTTGCACTTGGGAGAAGCCAGGCAAGTGCAGGCAGAGCAGGCCACACTCTCTGCTCTTGGTGGCTCCGGGGTAGGTGCTGACCTCACTATGAGACAGGCTTCAAGCAAAGGGAGACAGGGGACCCTGGCCCTCGCAGTGCCAAAAGGAAACAGTGCAGACCGAGGGGCCACCCGCTCACCCTGAATGCATGGGGAAGGTAAAGCCAACAGTCAGCTGAAAGGGGGGCCCTCAGGACCTACCTATATGCCATGTTGCATTCAGAAAGAACATACCTCCAACCGGCCAGGACAGACAGGGCCCAGGGATGCGCTGGATCCGCGTGCTCTCCGCCAGAAGCACCATTATCTTCCTTATGACGGCAGGGATGTTTGAAGTGTCAGCTTCAGGGCAGCGACGGGGACTGGGGAACCTGGTCGGGACAATAATTAACATAAAGATCCTGACAGTGAACTGAGAACACTTCCCAAACCCAGGACACAGGGTCCCCCTTGCTAGCCCCTGCTGTCACCCAGTAACACCTAGGGAGGGCTGAATGGCTGTGTCCCAGGGACACACTGACATTTTCTGCATGGCTCTCAGGGGAATGGCTGATGAGAGCAGGGTCCTGAGAGTTCCTAGAGCACTGCTCTCAGACCCTGCATAGGCAGCCTTGGGCAAAGCCGAGGTGGAACCTTCCCGCCGAGGGGACACATACCATGTCATTCTCCCTCCTCCAGGTACCCGCTTCCTCTACTCTTCTGCCTGCGGCGTTGCCTGCTGTCCCTGACCAGTGACATCATGCCTCGGGGTCAGAAGAGTAAGCTCCGTGCTCGTGAGCAACGCCACCAGGCTCGCAATAAGGCCCATGCTCAGAGGTCTGATGAAGCTACAGCCATGGAGGAAGAGCTTCCCTCCAGCTCCTCTGCCCTGGAAGCTCCTTCCCAGAGCACGTCACCGACCGAGTCAGATAGCAGTTTCCAGGCGTCGGGAGGGGCCTCAGCCACCGCCACCACCACCACCTCTCCAGGCGCAGATAAGACAAGCTCTGATGATGGCGAGGAAAGCCAAGATGAAGCAGTTTCTTATTCCCTTGCTTCATCTGCTCACAGGTCAGGCCGTACGTCTCCCACTGTGAAGGTGGATTCGGTGGAGCAGTTCCTCCTGCACAAGTTCAAAGTGAACCAACCCATTTTGAAGAAAGACATCGAGAAGATCCTGGGAGAGGAACACCAGGACAAATACGCTGAGATCCTCAAGAAGGCCGCCGAGCGCATTGAAGTTGTCTTCGCGATTGATCTGAAGGAAGTCGACTCAAACATGTACAAGTTTATCAGCAAACTGAACATCCCCAATAATGGGAGGCTGCGTGCAGGCAGGGGCTGGCCCAAGACCGGCCTTCTGATGAATATCCTGGGCTTCATCTTCATGAAGGGCAACTGCGCCACTGAGGAAGACCTCTGGGTGTTTCTGAAATTGTTCCAAATATATCCTGGGAAGAAACACATCATCTATGGAGAGCCGAGAAAACTCATCAGTAAAGATCTGGTGAATCTGAAGTACCTGGAGTACCGCCAGGTGCCTGGCAGTGATCCACCTCGCCATGAGTACCTGTGGGGCCCTAGAGCTCATGCTGAGACCAGCAAGATGAAAGTCCTCCACTTTTTGGCCAAAGCCGGAGCCACGGTGCCTAGTGCCTTCTCACAGTATGAAGAGGCCTTACGAGAAGAAAGGGCACGCACCAGAAGTGCAAGGAGGGCTGGCACTAGTGCCACAGCAAGGCCTGATTCCATGGCCCCGTCTTCTTCCACCCGTAGTGCACACTGAGGATCTTTTTTTTGTCTTCAAGACAAAAAAGATCGAATCACAGCAGAGTTTTTCGTGGAAGTGTTGAAGAATTCCACAGTTAAAGTTTGGGAAAATGGAATATAAAATAAATAAATAAATAAAACGTCATCAACCTTGATTTGCCTTATTGTTCTCAGTCTTTCCTTTTGTAAATTGATTTATACCTCAATATACTTAGCTTATTGAAGAATGTCAGAGATAGTAACTCTTAACAAGTTAGTCCTCTGACTCAATTTCTCTTCTATTCCCCAAACTTATGTGAGCATCTGCTCTTGGGAAGGGCCATGGTGGTATGGGGCCTGGTAAGAAAAAGAAGGCAGGGCCGCTGCCCATAGAATCGTGAGTCTGGAACCAGCTACCATGAAATGAAGACAGACAGATTCCCTGTAATTCAGAAAGCTCAACTGATAGGAAAGGGCGAAGAAGAGAAGAGGTTCCCCATGAGAGCAGTCAAGTGAAGGTTGCCCGAGGCAAGGCGGTTTGGGGCCAGACAGGGCAAGTCCTCCAGAGGGAGGTCATTTCAAGTAAGGCAGAATGGTGGGCTGGGGGAGACTCAAAGACTCAGGAGGAAAGCGCACACTCAGACCGGGTGTCTGAAAGTTTAGAGACTGAATACTGGAACAAAAACTGCTCTTAATAGCCACTTTGGGATCGTGGGTGGGATTCCTGGGGCAGTAACTGAAGGGGTCCTGAATTCCTGTCCCAGTGTGGTGAACGGAGCGCATAGACTAACTGGTTCGTGCCGAACGTTAAAAGCAGGCCCAGAGAAGAAAGGTGAGGTGCACATGACGACAATGCACAGTTTGGGGAATGTCTATGAGCTTCGTTTACTGTCCCTTGCCCCAAGGGTCCTTGACAGCTGACTCTACTCAGGTGCTGGCTGTTGTTCATTCCCAGCGCTGTCCTGAAATGCAGCGTCCTTCCACTGGGTCATTCCTAGTATAATCGGCTAGCCAACGCTGGATCCTGACCTGCTAGCCAGTTCTTCCCTGGCCATTCTCGTATGGATCTCCCCTGCTGCCAATGTAATAGACAACAGTAGAACAAAAACACTGATAGACTGTGTGACACTCAACACCCATATACATGTGTATGTGTATGTATTTTTGCATATGTATAACTATGTATATCAATATATATACACACAAATGTGCATAAGTGTGTATATATATATATATACACACATATATGTGTGTGTGTGTGTGTATATATATATATACACACACACACACATATATATATATGTATATGTATATGTATGAGAGAGAGAGACATTTACATACAGGAAGTAAAGTATAAACCTGCAGAGCAAAATATAAATAGGTCCCTCTCTGCTTGTGGAAAGAACAAAATTATTTAATTATATTATTTATGCTTTCCATTTTTACAAAACTGATGAAACGCATGAGTTCCCGTCATGATTATAAATTACTATTTGTAACGTAGAAGCACCAGGCCAGGAACCTGCACCTGGGCCTTGCACGTTCCAAAAATCCACTAGAGGGAGCAGTGGATTGAGACACCCCATTTATTATTCACAAAACAGGGAGGCCTCAGCACTGGGTGAGTTCGAGCTGTAGGAAAAGGCGTCCAGCCAAGACTAGGCCTTGGTCCATATGGGAGCAGAGGGGAGAGGGATCGCCTCATCCTGGGGGACAAGGCTCATCCCCGCGGATGAGAACAGGCCGTGCTGCTAGCTAGTGCAGGGGAGGTTTGGCTGGCCATGTCCTCAGGCAGAAGAGGCAGATAATGTCCATGGAACAGCCAAAGGTGCAGATAGTGTTCACGGGAGCAGCGGGAAGTGTCCTTGGGGACAAGCACAGCCTGGCGAACTCTGTCCACTGTCCTCCTTGAAGCTGCTGACCCAGCGGTCCTCTTTGTCTTCTGTGGATGTGGAGGGGATACGTTTGAATGAACCCCACACTATTCAAAATAGGATTTAGAAACGCATTTGTCAGGGTTCTCCTGATAAAGTGAACCAAGAGGATGGAATTATATTTATGTTTATATTTTATAAGTCATTGGCTCACGTGATTAATGGAGGCTGACAAGTCCCACGATCTGCAGGGTCAGTGGACAAGCAGGAGACCCAGGAGAGCCGATGGTGCAGTTCCACACTGAAGGCTCAAGGCCTGGGATGAGCTGATGTCTTCGTCAGAGTCTGAAGACAGAGAAAATCCAGTGTCCCATCTGAGGCAACCAGGCAGGAGGAATTCTTCCTCACTCAGGGGAGAGTCGGACTTGTTCTATTCAGACCTCCCCAATTGTAGGGGTGCACCCACACTGAGGGGGTTGGTCTGCTTCCCCCAGCGTACCAATTTAGATGTTAATATCATCGAAAACACCCTCCCAGAAACACCTGGAATAGTGTATGAACTTGGCGTCCCACAGCCCAAAGGGACACATAAATTTAACCATCAGATGACCAAAGATAAACACACATTCTCTGTCTTACCCCTTTTCTAATCACAGGAAAATCCTACATCTAAGTATTAGGCTAGCCCCACATAAAGAACTTAAAGGACACCCTCAGGAAAAACTTTTCAGTTATATTTTAAAAGTAGAAATTACATACAGTTGTTTCTTGATCAGTGCCAGCATGGAGGCACTGATTCCTCACACAGTTAAACATCAATACACATTAAAGGTAAGGTAACATTCCTCTGATAACAGACATTATATAAGATACTATTTTGCTAGCACAGATGCTGTAGCTATCCTGTCTACCTTGAAGGCGAATCCTGCCTGCCTTGAAGGCGAATCCTGCCATGTTTGGAATGGCTTATAGACAGGACAATGTCTCATGAAAATGCAGGCTGTGTTTAGATAAGGGTGTTAGACCATAAGCTATAGTCAGAAAAACAGAAAAACAACTCTAAATCCTACAGACAAAAGGACATGAATTCTGCCGAATAAATGATGGAAGCTTGAAAATAGACTTTTCTTGGTCACTTCCAGTTGACAGGCCAGCATGAAAGCAGCTTGACCTGTACGCCCACCTTCTCAATGAAAATGAGCTGAACCTACTGAAAAGGAACAACTCTTTTTTGATCCGTCAGAGAAATGAGGTCACTAGGCTAACTGCTTTCCACCACGGTGAAGAGACAGAAGTCAGACTGGTGGATTCAGAGAATCACAGCTCCCTGGAGCAGAGGGCCAAGAGCAGAAACCAGTGTGGGAGCCAGTACCATGATCGGGCGACACAAAGTATGTTTGACAACTTGCTGGATGCTCAGTGTAGACTAGCTTAAGAGTTAAAAACTCCAGGTAGGTCTAGTCTGACAGGGAATCCTAACCTTCTGGTGAGTTTTATCTTGGGGAGCCCTACCAGGTTCTCGCAGAGAAGAATGAAGGTCCAACAGAAACGTCCCTGTGGTTCCAGCAGGGGAAAGAGAAAGTCTCCACTGTGAAAGATGCCAAACACAATCTGTTCTTCATAACAAAGCCTGTCCAAAGAGAAAGATTCACCAGAACACAAGAGACTAGGGTTTTACTAGAGCCTGAACAATCTGGAGGAGGGGAATGCCCAGGGTAGGCCCTCTCCACTTCTTTGACCTGAGGGGTGAAGAAAGGAGAAGCACTTAGGAAATCATAGCCCAGGGTACAGGCTCACTTTAAATTCAGACCTAATCCTCCCAATAGAGATCAAGACTTCTTCCCCCATGCTTTACCACCTCACCCACACAGCTCGCATATGATAACTAATGATTACAACCGGAAGGTCTGCACATCTCAGACCTTGTTTAAGAAAAGACTAGGAGTTTGGAGAAACATGTCAGAGTGAGAGACATCCCCAGATCTCTCCCCTTGAAACAACAATAAGCTGAAATCTAAAACTCAACAAAAAATACTGATTCTGCACACCAACACATCTGAGCATGGGATCTGCGCATAAGAGCTACCACAGGTCAGAACCCCGGGTGTCCGGCAGTGGACTGGGAGAAACAAAGAAGCTGCCTCCACAGCTGCTGGAGCTCCTTGAAGGAGGAGGGGGAGGGGAGAAGGTAAAGCAAGTTCCCTGAAGATTCCTGCCTGGGAGTACTGTGAGCTCCATGCAGCCAGTGGTAGGGCCTAATCATCAGGGCACAGAGCAGAGAAGCAGTACAACAGAGAAACAAGAGTTGATTTTTACCGGCCGCAGTTGCAAAACTGAGGCTGAGCTGCAGCCCCCAACCCCCAACCCCAAACACAAAAGGCCCCTTCCCCTTTATCCTCAGAGACCGTTCACGGTGAAGTCCTAGGGAAATCTGAGGAAATGCTACAGAAACTGTCGATAACACTGACTGGGCCTGAGACTGAGAGTAGTGAGCATGATAAAACACCCATAGGGAAAAAAAATGGCATCATTAAAGCTCTAAATAAACCAGGAATCCAAGAGGCTTAGATGCGACCTACTGGAAACCAAAAGAAAAACGCCTTCTTTACAACAGGCTAAAGAGAGACCTTTATATAATAAATCTTATTTCTGGAAAAACAAGAGAATACAATTCCATTAATGCCCAGGCAGAGAAATAGTCCATTAAACACCATGAACAACCAAGGTGACAAGGCATCTCAGAAAGAAAGCAAAAAATCTCTAGAAAAGAAGCTGACAGGCATAGAAATATGTGACTTAAATGACAGAGAATTCAGGATGGTACTTCTGAAAACAGTGAGATCCGAAACGAGTCATATCAACAATTTCAGAAATTGCAAAAACAACTAGATGAGCAGAGCGAGGAGATTGAAACCCTCAAAAAGAACCAAATAGATCTTCTGGAGATAAAAAAAAAACACACTGCAAGAGCTGAAAAATGAAATAGCAAGCTTGGGAAATAGAGTCAACCAAATGGAGGAAAGAATCAGTGATATTGAGGACATAAATCTAGAAATAAATCAGAATGAAGAAGAAAGAAACCGAAGAATGAAAAATAATGAAAGAGAAATACAAGAACTAGCTGATACCATCAGGAGAGGAAACATAAGTATAATGAGCATTATCGAAGGCGAGGAAAAGGAGCAGGGACTGGAAAGCATTTTCAGACAAATAGTGTATGACAATTTCCCAAATCTAAGGAATGAGCTGGAACTTGGAATTCAAGAAGTCAACAGAACACCCAATTATCTCAACCCAAAGAGGCCTTCACCAAGACACACTGTATTGAAATTATTAAAAATCAATGACAAAGATAGCATTCTTAGGGCAGCCAGGAAGAAGCAAACAGTAACTTATAAAGGAAAACCCACTGGATTATCATCGGACTTCTCAGCACAGAACCTACAAGACAGAAAGAATGAAATCAAATATTTAAACTATTAAGTGAAAAGAATTACCAGCCTAGAATAATGTAACCAGTTAAGTTCTCCTTTAGATATGAAGGAGAAATTAAGACCTTTCCAGACATACAAAAATTGAGGGAATTCTCCACAATGAGGCCTGCAATACAGGAAATACTGAAAGGGTCAGCTCACCTAAAAAAGTGAAAAACAAACAAACAAAATACATAATTAGGAATAAAGTGACTATCAGGAAAATAGAAGCAGAGGAGTGCAATCCTTACAAAGAACAGGGCGTTATGAGCTTAAATAATAGGAAGAGAATAGCTATAACAAGATAGTAATGAACGTTCAGCAGACATAGAAACAAATTGAGATAACAATGACTGAAAAAGGGAGGATTCAAAGATCCAAATTCACAGAGGGGAATGGAGATAAGGCACACACAGAAAAAAATGGATGACTGTGTATACATAACTATCTTTTTCATATTTGTAATGGTAACCACACATCATAGAGTCAGAACTGAAGTATATAACTTAAAACAAGAAGAACCAGAGGGAAAACCCACAAAAGCCAACCAAAATAAAGAAAACAGAAACACAAGGACAAGGAAGCAATGGAAACACCGAGCTACTAGAAAGCAAAAGATAAAATGGCTATAAAAAGACCTTATGTTTCAATAATCACCCTAAATGTAAATGGACCGATAAAAAGGCACAGACTTGCAGAATGGATCAAAAAACAAAACCCAACCATATGCTGCCTCCAGGAGACACATCTCAGCTCCAAAGACAAACATAGCCTCAAAGTGAAAGGGTGGAAAATGATATTTCAAGCAAATGGCATACAGAGAAAAGAAGGAGTAGCAGTACTAATATTGGACGAAATAGACTTCAAAATAAAAAAGGTAAAGAAAGATACTGAGGGACATTTCACAATGATAAAGGGAATCATGCACCAAGAAGACATAACACTTATTAATATCTATGCTCCCAATCAAGGAGCCCTGAGTTATGTAAAGCAATTACTAACAGAACTAAACGGGGAAACAGACCAAAACACTATCATAGTAGGGGACCTAAATACACCACTGTCGAGTGTGGACAGATCATGCAAACAGAAAATCAATAAGGAAATAACATCCTTATATGACACATTAGACCAACTGGACATAATTGACATTTACAGAGCCTTCCATCTCAAACAGCTGCTTATACATTCTTCTCTAGTGCACGTGGAACATTCTCAAGGGATGACCACATACTGGGACACACATATATAGCCTCAAATATAAGAGGGTTGAAATCATACCAACCGTATTATCTGATCACAATGCTTTGAAACTAGAGATCAACTGTAAAAAGAAAGTGAGAAGAATCACAAACACCTGGAGATTAAATAACATGCTACTGAAGAATGACTTGGTCAGAGAAGAAATAAAAAGAGAAATCAAGACATATATAGAAATGAATGATAATGATAGTCCAACATATCAAAACTTTTCGGACACAGCAAAAGTGGTAATAAGAGGAAAGTCCACTATAGGCTTATAACCAAAAACAAAAACAAGCCCAACCAAACAACCTAACACTTCATCTTAAGAAACTGGAAAAGCAAGAACAAATGAAGCCCACAATCAGCAGAAGGAAAGAAATAATCAAAATTAGAGCAGAATCAAATGAAATTGGGAAAAAAAATAGAAAACATAAATGCATCAAAGAGCTGATTTTTTGAGAAGGTTAATAAAATGGACAAACCCAAGGCTAGACTCACTAAAGAAAAAAGAGAAAGGACGCAAATAGAATCAGGAATGAAAAGGAGAAATTACGAGAGACACCGCAGAAATACAAAGGATTATACAAGAATACTACGAAAAAGTATATAACGCCAAATTTAATAACCTAGAAGAAATGGACCAGTACTTAGAAAGATACAACCTTCCTAGACTGAATCAAAAAGAACTGGAAAATCTAAATAGACCGATCAGCAGTATGGAAATTGAAACAATCACCAAAAACCTACCAAAAAGTAAAAGTCCGGGACCAGATGGCTTCAACAGTGAATTCTACCAAACCTACAAAGAAGATTTAATACCTATTCTCCTCAAACTCTTCCAAAAAATCGAAGAGGAGGCAATATTTCCCAACTCATTTTATGAGGCCAGTATTACTCTCATACCAAAATCTGGGAAAGATAACACAAAACAAGAAAACTATAGACCAATCTCTCTCACAAACACAGATGCAAAAATCCTAAATAAGATACTAGCGAACCGAATACAACAACCTATTAAAAAGATTATGCACCACAATCGATTGCACTTCATCCCAGAGGCACAGGGATGGTTCAACATATGCAAATCGATTAATGTGATACACCACATAAACAAATTAGAAACTAAGAATCACATGATCATATCAATAGATGCAGAAAAAGCCTTCGACAAGATACGGCATCCATTTATGATCAAAACACTTAACAAAATTGGTATAGAAGGAAAGTACCTCAACATAATAAAGTCCATCTGTGACAAACCCTCAGCCAACATGATACTTAATGGTGAAAAACTAAAAACCTTCCCTCTAAGATCTGGAACACGGCAAGGCTGTCCACTATCACCACTGTTATTCAGTATAACATTGGAGGTCCTAGCAAGTGCAATCAAACAAGAGAAAGATATAAAAGGCATCCAAATAGGAAACAAAGAAGTCAAACTGTCACTATTTGCGGATGGCATGATTCGCCACATAGATAACCCTAAAGACTCCACATGAACACTACTAGAAATAATGAGCAAATACAGTAAAGTCTCTGAATATAAAATCAGTGTTCAAAAATCCATAGCATTCCTATACTCTAATAATGATGTGTAAGAAGTGGAAAAAATAATTCCTTTTGCAATTGCAACAAAACAAATAAAATACCTAGGAATAAATTTAACGAAACAAGTGAAGGACCTATGTAATGAAAACTACAAGACCTTATTAAAAGAAATCGAAGAGTATACAAAGAAATGGAAAGATATTCCGTGTTCTTGTATGAGAAGAATCAACATAGTTAAAATGACCATATTACTCAAAGCATTATACAGATTTAACGCAATCCCCACCAAAATCTCATTGGCATTTTTTAAAGAAATGGAACAAAAAAATCATCAGATTTGTATGAAAGCACAAAAGACTCAGAATTGCTAAAGCCATCCTGAGAAAAAAGAACAAGGCTGGAGGCATCACTCTGCCTGACTTCAAATTATACTACAAAGCGACAGTAATCAAAAGGGCATGGTATTGGCAGCAAAAGAGACACATGGACCAGTAGAACAGAATCGAGAGTCCAGAAGTAAACCCATATTTATATGGGCAAAGAATTTTCAACAACAAAGCCAAAAACATACAGTAAAGAAAGGAAAGCCTCTTCAATAAATGGTGCTGGGAAAACTGGAAAGCTATCTGCAAAAGAATGAAACTAGACTGTTGTCTATCATCACACACCAAAATTAACTCAAAATGGATTAAGGACTTAAATATAAGACCAGAAACAATAAAATGCATAGAAGAAAACATAGGAACGAAACTCAAGGACCTTGGGCTTAAAGAGGATTTTATGAATTTTATGACTTCAAAGGCAAGGAAAGTAAAAGCAAAAATAAATGAATGGGACTACAGCAAACTAAAAAGCTTCTGCTCAGCAAAAGAAACCATCGACGAGGTAAAAAGACAACCATCTGAATGGGAAAATATATTTGCAAGCAATGCCTCCGATAAGGGTCTAATATCCCAAATGTACAAAGTCCTCATACAACTCAATAACAACAATAAAACAAATGATCCAATCAAAAAATGGACAGAGGACCTGAACAGTCACTTCTCCCTAGAAGACACATAAACTGCCAACAAATATAAAAAAAGGTGCTCAACATCACTAGCTATTAGGGAAACGTAAATCAAAACAACAATGAGATACCATCTCACACCTGTGAGAATAGATATACTCCACAGGACAAGTAATAACAAACGTTGGAGAGGATGGGGAGAAAAAGGAACCCTCATACACTGCTGGTGGGACTGCAAATTGGTATGGCCACTACGGAAAACAGTATGGATCCTCAAAAAACTAAGAACTGATCTACCATATGACTCAAAATGGAGAGAAGACAAAATTACTAAAACCAAAAATGAAAGAGAGGCCATCACTAATGATTTCATGCACATTAAAAGACAGTAAAGAAATATGATGAACAACTCTAGGCCTACGATTTTGATAAGCTACATGAAATGGACCAATTCCTTCAAAGACACAATCTGCCAAGACCTATAAGAAGGCAAAGAGACATCTCAATAGACTTATCTATTAATAGAAATTGAATCAGGAATGAGTACACCTCCCGAAACAGAAAAGCACCATCTCAGTTGGATTCTCTAGTGAATTGATCCAGTCTTTAGGAAGAAATGATTTATAGAAAATACTAATTTCTACCAATAAGCACATGAGAAGAGGCCTAACACCGTATATCAGTAGGAAATGGTGCAGCCACATGGCAAGACAGATTTGCAGAATCTTACAAAAGTAAACATACTCTTCCCAGACAATCCAGCAACTGCACTCCGTGACATTGACCCAAAGGAGTTGAAAACTTATGTCCCCACAGAAACCTGCACACAAATGCTTATAGCAGCTTTATTCATATTTGCCAAAACACGGAAGCAACCAAGAAGTCCTTCAGTAGGGAAGCGATAAATGCATTCGGACAATGGAAGCTTGATCAACGATAAAAAAACGAATGAGCTCTCAAGCCATGAAAAGATAAGGAAGACTCCTAAATGCATATTAGTACATGAAATGAGCCAATCTGGAAAGGCTACAGGCCATAGAGTTTCAACTATATGACATTCTGGAAAGGCTAAACTATGGAGACAGTACCAAGATCAGGGGGTTCAGGGCGATGGACGGAGGAATGAATTAGTGAAGCACAGGGGTTTTTAGAGCAGTGAATCTGCTCTGTATAGCACTGTAGCGCTAGATCCTTTTCATTATGTATTCACCAAAACCCACAGAATGCACAACACAAAAAGCAACCCTAAGTTAAGCTGTGTACTTAGTTAATAATAATGTACCAATATTGGCTTATTCACAGTAACGGGTATACTACATTATAGCAAGTTGGAATGTTAATAATACGAGAAACTGTGGGTGAGGGTGTGAGAGGGTATATGGGATCTCTCGTCCCAATATTTCCGTAAACTTAAATCTGCATGAAAAAAGAACATTTATTTTTTTTAAAAAACCTTCTAAGTTATATACTTAAGATAAATTCTGTTTTCCGGGATAATCTGAATGTTGTAGTTGTCCCCATCTTTTCATTGAATTTTTCATGTGCAACCTCCTTTTCCATTTATGAAGAAAAGCTACTCTTGTTACTAGCAGTTTTAGTTTTTTAGTTGTTTAGTTACTAGCAGTTTTAGTTACTAGCAGTTTTCATTGTTTGGCCCTAATCATGAAACCTCCTTCAAATAACTGTCTTTTTCCTAGTGTCCATATGCATGAACACGCACACACTGAAAAAATTATGAGAGCATTAAGAGAGATATATTCAACTGGTACAAAATGTGAGCACTGCTTTATAGCACTATTGTTGGCAAAAGTCCAAGTGGTACTTACAGGGATATTTATTGAAGTGAAGAGATTAATTAGACAATGTTTGATACATTCAAACAATTCAAGAACAGCAGATTCAACACAAAGAAGTAAAAATTAAGAAATAATGGCGATAAATGCAAAGTGATGAATTAGAAGACAGTAGAGACAACTAGTGAAAAAATTCGTATCATAATTTTATAAGTATTACAATCATAAATGAAAGAAGAAGAAATCAGCCATACCACATAAATAAAATTCTGCACTCTCTAGGTGTAGAAGAGATGAGCACTTACAAGAGATCCCTATAAATAAGAATTACCAACATCTCCAGATAACAAAGGGGGCCAAGGACAAAGTTACTACCGAAATCAGTAATAAAGAAAGCAGTTCAGGTAAGAAAATCAAAGGAATTTTAGAATTAGAGGATTAACATCCTGTAGCCAAAAATATTTATAGATAAAGGGGATGACAGCGAACATCACCAAAAGGGAGACACAGACATGATGGATCCCCAGATGGAAATGCACAGTGTTCCCTCTACAGTGTGCTTGCAGGCAACCAAACAAATACCTGCACCGTAACGTAAACGAGATGCTCCCCTCTCAAAATGGAGGCTTCTTTGCGATGCTTGTCAGATAACTCGGTTCATTATTCTGCTCTGTAATGTTGTATAGATTTGAGAATTTCCATAATAGAAGGATTTTCTTTAAACATCATGTGTTTCATATGTGAACTGAAGTAAAATAGAGCATTTTTAGCAAATTTTAAATGATTAAAGAGGTCCACAGAGAAATAGAAATCTTCCATCCGCATAATACAAACAGAAACTACAGTCCAATGTGAGGCAACATCAAAATCCTATACAAAGTTAAAGAGAGGCTGGAGAAAAAGAAGTGTCTGAGCAGTAAATATGCTTTCGTACAGGAAAGAGAATATCATAGATATGTCAATTCTCCTTAACACATTTACAGACTTCTTGCCTTACTTAAAACTGCAAGGGAGACAACCAAAGTCAGACCGCTGTTTCCCATAACGCAAATCCATCCTGGAAAAACAAAGAAGGAAACATAAAGGCAATATTAACAATAACAGCTAAACCACAGAAATGAAAAACCCCTGGGGCCACTAAGGCAGTGTTGAACTGGAACCTGTGTGCGGGCAGCTAGGCGAGTGCTCGGAGGATGGACTGTCCTGCAGCAGGCCATAGAGGCGGATTGAGAGGATCGGTCCGAGGGAGGATTTTAAAGTTTACCCCGGGATCCTTCCAGGGTGCCCTGGGCCAATGAAGTTCCACTGCTTCATCGAAGAAACCTGAGGCGGCCTCATAGCCCATGTGCCAGGACCACGGGGTAATAAGGGATGAAAGTGAGGAGTGTTTGTGGCCACATGAGTCCGGAGACTACAACACCCACCTGCAACTTGGCTAGTGGATGAGGCCGAGGCTATTATGACCATCATAATAGAATATCAGGCACGGAGTAAAGCAGACTAACAAGGATCACAGTAGTTGCACATCACGTCAGAAATTCACTACAGTAACAGGAGAGAAAAATTATTCGATCACGTGCCTAAGTAAAGAAAAAGCTTTCCATATAAGTTTACAAAATTCATGGTAATAACATTGAGCACGTTTTTCAGAATGAAATTTCCATGTCATAAAATCATCAGTAAATACACATAAATGTGACAAATTACATGCATTCCCAATAAAGTGGGACAAACACACAAAAGTATGACACCATACACATGGATGTGAAGAGATTGCAGAACACGGCCACGTACAACAGTAATAAAATCAATAAGAGGTATGAATAATGAAAAGAAACAGATAGTAATAGTATCAAAATGATCCTATATTTACATGTTTACAATAATAGGCAAAAGAATATTCAAATAAATAATAAACATCAAAAATGTTCTATATAGAAAATCACTGTAGCAAAATCAGAAGCCTGGTCACACATGATCAATAACATAAATTGGGAGGGGTTGGGTGGCTGGGCAAAAAGGTAAAGCAATACAGAAATGCAAATTAGTAGTTATGAAAGAGTCACAGGGTTGTAGATTATAGCATAGGGTATATAGTCAATATTATTGTAAGGGTTGTGTGTAGTGTCAGATGGATGCTACAGTACTCAAAGGGATCACTTTAAGGATTGTATAAATGTCTAATTTTTTTAAATTTAAAAAATAATAAACAAAATAGAGAAAATAAATTTTAAAAAGAAACAGATAATAATGGTACGAAAACAATCTATTATTTAAATATCTAAGTTAATAGCCAAACAGAATATTCAAATATACAAGGAACATTAAAAAATTGGTATACAGAAAATCATTGAACAAAATCAGAAGCCAGGTCACACATACTCAATCACCAATTACAACACGTAATGAAAGATATATATGAGTCACAACAGCAACAATATTTGAAAAGTAAAAAAAAACCTTTTCATAAAAATTCACACAAATTCATGGTAATAACTTTGAGGAACTTTATGAGAATTAAATTTCCATGTCATAAAATTATCAGCAAATACAGGTAAATGCGACATATTAGATGCATTCTCAATAATATCGGGATAAACACACAGAAGTACGACACCATAGACATGGATGTGAAGGGATAGCAGGACACAGCCACATACAAGAATAATAAAATCAAGAAATAGATAGTAATAGTAACAATATGATGCTATAATTTGAACGTTTAATAGAAAATAAAATATTAAAATATATAAGAATCATCCAGATGCTACTATATAAAAAATCACTGTAGCAAAATCAGAAGGCTAGTCACACATAAACAATCAGTAAATAGAACAAGTAATCGGAAATATAACACAACATCAACAATAATTAAAATGTACATAAAATGAAACCTGACTAAACTACAAGATCTCTATGGAGGCACAGATAAAACTTTACTGACAGAGTTAGATGAAAACAGTCTCAAATACAGGAGTATAATATGTTTGCTCAAGGGGACGGAATATTGTACATATGTCAGTTTTTATAGTTTTACAAATGTAGGGCCTTGCCCACAGCTTCCAAGATGAAAATCAAACTTGTGCTGCTGTTTTCTGGGCCTCAAATTCACCGTGGAAAAACTAAAGAAGGAATAAACAGAATATTGTCAATGATAACGATAAAACATGAGAACCCCCTGAAAAACAGTTAGCCTGGACAGAACTAGTACTTCTCTGGGGGGAGGTAGGGGCATGCACTGAAGGTGAGACAGGCCTGGAGGAGACAGAAATTCCTGAAGGAAAGATTTTGAAGTTCAGCCCTTGTTTCTCTGAGGCTGTGCTGGGACAAGGAATTCCTACTGTTTGGCTGAGGAAACTGAAGCAGTACCTCAGGGCTCACCTGCCAGGACCATGGAGGAATTATAGGACAGCATCGAAGTTTGGGACGGTTGAGGTAGTATGTATGTGTCCAGAGATTGTCCTGATAACCACCTGAAACTTTTTGTTG
Source organism: Pteropus medius (assembly GCF_902729225.1). Classification (NCBI taxonomy): domain Eukaryota; kingdom Metazoa; phylum Chordata; class Mammalia; order Chiroptera; family Pteropodidae; genus Pteropus; species Pteropus medius. The sequence goes on along the minus strand of NW_024345917.1, from coordinate 362,806 downwards.
GTGAAGACTGGGCATTTTTCTTATAGTCTGAATAAAGTGTAAGGTATAAATGAATATAGAACAAGTGAACCACTTGGGAGCTACTGTATTAGCAAATTCAATATACAATAATTATTATTAACTACAGTCACCATACCTAAACATCAAGTAACTGCCATGTTACTGTCTTCTACTATGAGTTAACATTTTTTATAAGTTCCCTCTATAAGACATCATGTGATATTTGGATTTCTCAGTCTGCCTTAGTACCTTTATCATAATTTCCACTTAGGTACACTCATATTGTTGGAATGGAAGTAATTCTCAGCACATACCACATAAAAATAGTAACTCTAAAAGTTGACGTTATATAATTCAAATGTAGTAACCATTTCACAGATTATATATATATATATATATATATGTATTTATATACATACATATACACACACATACATATATATATAACCTGTGAATATATATATATAGAAATGTCAAATTGTATCTCAAATATAATTTTATTTGACAAAAATATAAATAAAAGTATTGAATACAATAGTAAGTAGCACAATAATGGCACATAAAGACAGAAATCTATTCAAACGCTCTCCACAATGACACACATGTCAGCCACCAGAGGCCCCAGGCTGAGCTGGCAAGCCAAAGAGCACCCCACTTTCGTCATGGGGTTCTTGAGAGACTTGGTCAGAAAAGGCAGGATTTTAGTTAGAAAAGGGAAAAATTGCAGGCCGCCTAGAGCACAGCGCACACTCCTGAGTCCAGACACTGGACCCCATGGGATTCTCCGGCCCTGCACCATCTCTGGCCTCAGGCAGCAGTGGCCAGAGGTCGTGCACCTGCACACGGTGTTATCAGGAGTCTTCAGGAGCGGAGGTGTTGGACGTGAGGGGTGCCCCAGGTTATAGAGTGGAAGCAGCCTAGCACCCACAAGGAGTCCAGGGATGGTGCGGAGAGAGGACTGAGAGGAGCACCCATTACTGTCAGTCTTGGGAGGCCCCAGGTATGGCCGCTAGCCTCAGGCCCCCAAACATTTCCACCTGGGGTTCACTGGGAAACGAGGGCCTTGGTGTGAGTCCAGCTGACCGACTCGGCAGAGAGAGAAGGTCCAGGCCCTGCTGAGGGTCAGTGAAAGGCCCGCGGGTGACTCCTCCAGGACACGCCCCCAAACGCGCCCCCCGGCACGTCAGTCACCCGCACACCCCCCGCCCGGAAGGCCTGGACTCACGTGACCGGAAGCGGCCCCGCCTCACCTCCTGTGAGCCAGGCTACGGAGCGTCAGGCCTGGTGTGAGCTGCCACCTTGGGTGTCCAGAAGCCCCGCGGCCTGTCGCCGTCAAAGTGTGAGTTGCCCTGATCCAGAAGTGTGGGCCAGGCCCGACCACCCCAATCCGCCTTTTCCCTGAAGACACGTGGTCACGCCCCACACCACCCCGCCCCTGCTCTCTGCCCGGGAGGCCCCATCATGGCTCTTAGGCCCCAAGTCCAGTGGCTGCCGCGTAGCGTTGTCGGGGAATAAAGGCTTCGGCCCGAGGCGGGTGGACTTCGGCTGAGCGGAGCAGAGGGAGAATGTCCAGGCCCCACAGAGTGAGGGAGAACCCTCGTGCGGAATGCAGGACCTCAGACCCCACTCCTGACTTCAGCCCGGGAGGGTCCGGGAGGGATGGAGAAGGAGGTGCTTCCTCACTTGGTCCTCAGGACAGTCGGGGAGGTGGGGCCCTGATTAAAGGGCTGGAAGTGGGGCAGCAGAGGGAGGATTTCCAGGTCATGGGAAGAGTCAGGGTGAGGGGCACGGTCACTGCGCGTACCACGAGTCTCATAATAGAGAGGATACCTTGGAATGCATGCCACTGTCACTCAAGGAGGCCCTGGATCCTGTCAGGCAAAATCACCCCTAAATTCCTCCTAAGGTCACAGAGACGTGAGCCTTTTGCCTGAGCGGTGTGGTCACAGTTCAGTAGAGGGAAGAGTCTTAGATATATCCAGAGGTTCAGACGGGGTTTCAGTGAGACCCGTCGGGAGCATTGATGGGGGGACCTCAGCTTTCCCGGTGCATCTTGCATTTGGGAGAAGCCAGGCAAGTGCAGGCAAATGAGGCCACACTCTCTACTCCTGATGGTTCAGGGATAGGTGCTGACCTCACTATGAGACAGGCCTCAAGCAAAGGGAGAGAGGGGGCCCTGGCCCTCGCAGTGCCAAGGGAGGAAACTGAGTGTAGACCGAGGGGCCACCCACCAACCCTGGATGGGTGGGGAAGGTAAAGGTAACAGTCAGGGAAAGGGGGGCTCTCAGGACCTACCTGGAGACCAGGTGAGCATTCCGAAAGAACTGAAGACTCCAACCGGCCAGGACAGAGAGAGCCCAGGGATGAGCTGGATCCGAGTGCGCTCCGCCAGAAGCGACATCTTTTTCCTTATGATGGCAGGGACGTTTGAGGTGTCAGCTTCAGGGCAGCAGAGGAGACTGGGGCCCCTGGTCAGGACAAACATTAACATAAAGATCCTGACAGTGAACCAAGAGCACTTCCCAATCCGAGGACACAGGGTCCCTCTGGCCAGCACCTACTGTCACCCAGTAACACCCAAGGAGGACTGAATGGCTGTGTCCCAGGGTCACACTGACATGCTCTGCAGGGCTCTCAGGGGACAGGCTGACTGGAACCGGAGCCCTGAGGGTTCCTAGAGCACTGCCCTCAGACCCTGCAGAGGTGGACTTGGGCAAAGCCGAAGTGGAACCTCCCTGCCGAGGGGACACACACCATCTCATTCTCCCTCTTCCAGGTGCCCGCTTCCTCTACTCTTCTGCCCGCGGCATTGCCTGCTGTCCCTGACATCATGCCTCGGGGTCAGAAGAGTAAGCTCCGTGCTCGTGAGAAACGCCGCCAGGCCCGCAATAAGTCCCACGCTCAGAGGTCTGACGAAGCTGCAGCCATGGAGGAAGAGCTTCCCTCCTGCTCCTCTGCTCTGGAGGCTCCTTCCCAGAGTGCGTCACCGACCGAATCAGGTAGCTGTTTCCGGGCGTCGAGACGGGCCTCAGCCACCACCACCACCACCTCTCAAGGTGCAGTTAAGTCAAGCTCTGATGATAGCGAGGAAAGCCAAGATGAAGCAGTTTCTTATTCCCCTGAGGTTTTCCCTGCTCAGAGCTCAGAAAGTACGTCTCTCACTGTGAAAGTGGATTTGGTGGAGCAGTTCCTCATGTACAAGTACAGAGTGAACCAACCCATTTTGAAGAAAGACATCGAGAAGATCCTGGGAGAGGAACACCAGGACCGATATGCTGAGATCCTCAAGAAGGCCGCCGAGCGCATTGAAGTTGTCTTTGCGATTGATCTGAAGGCAGTGGACTCAACTAAACACTTGTACGAGTTTGTCAGCAAACTGAAGATCCCCAATAATGGGAGGATGCGTTTAGGTGGCGGCTGGCCCAAGACCGGCCTTCTGATGAATATCCTGGGCTTCATCTTCATGAAGGGCAACCGCGCCAGTGAGGAAGACCTCTGGGAATTTCTGAATATGTTGCAAATATATCCTGGGAAGAAACACATCATCTATGGAGAGCCGAGAAAACTCATCAGTAAAGATCTGGTGAATCTGAAGTACCTGGAGTACCGCCAGGTGCCTGGCAGTGATCCACCTCACCGTGAGTACCTGTGGGGCCCTAGAGCTTATGCCGAGACCAGCAAGATAAAAGTCCTCCACTTTTTGGCCAAAGCCGGCACCATGGTTCCTAGTGCCTTACCACAGTATGAAGAGGCCTTACAAGAAGAAAGGGCACACACCAGAGGTGCAGGGAGGGCTGGCACTAGTGCCACAGCAAGGCCTGATTCCATGGCCCCGTCTTCTTCCACCCATAGTGCACACTGAGGATTTTCTTTGTCTTCAAGATAAAAAAGATCAAATCACAGAAGAGTTTTTTGTGGAAGTGTCAAAGTATCCCACAGTTAAAGTTTGGGATAATGGAATACAAAATAAAATAAAATAAAAAAAATAAAATAAAATAAATAAAATAAAATAAAATAAAACATCATCAACCTTATTTTGGCTTATTCTTCTGTTTTTCTTCTGTAAAATTGATTTATACCTCAATATACTTAGCTTATTAAAGAATGTCGGAGATAGTAACAAGTTAGTCCTCTGACTCAATTTCTCTTCTATTCCCAAACTTATGTGAGCGTCTGCTCTTGGGAAGGGCCATGGTGGTATGGGGCCTGGTAAGAAAAAGAAGGTGGAGCCACTGCCCATAGAATCGTGAGGCTGGAACCAGCTACCATGAAAGGAAGACAGATTCCCTGTAATTCAGAAAGCTCAACTGATAGGAAAGGGCAAAGAAGAGAAGAGGTTCCCCATGAGAGCAGTCAAGTGAAGGTTGCCCGAGGCAAGGCGGTTTGGGGCCAGACAGGGCAAGTCCTCCAGAGGGAGGTCATTTCGAGTGAGGCAGAACGGTGGGCTGCGAGAGACTCAAAGACTCAGGAGGAAAGCGCACACTCAGACCGGGTGTCTGAAAGTTTAGAGACTGAATGCTGGAACAAAAACTGCTCTTAACAGCCACTTTGGGATCGTGGGTGGGATTCCCGGGGCAGTAACTGAAGGGGTCCCGAATTCCTGTCCCAGTGTGGTGAATGGAGCGCATAGACTAACTGGTTGGTGCCAAACGTTAAAAGCAGGCCCACAGAAGAAAGGTGAGGTGGACATGAGGACAATGCACAATTTGGGGAATGGCTGTGAGCTTCATTTACTGTCCCTTACCCCAGGGATCCTTGACAGCTGACTCTACTCAGGTGCTGGCTGTGGTTCTGTCCCAGCACTTTCCCAAATTACAGTGTCCTTCCACTGAGTCATTCCCAGTATGACCCACGGGCCAACGCTGGAACCTGACCTGCTGGCCAATTCTTCCATGTCCCCTCGTCTGAGGGATGTGCTCTGCCACCAATCTGACAGACAGCCCACAATCAGCTGCTTTCCTTCTGCTTTGGGCCTCTCGACTCCCTGGCCGTCACTTTCTTCATGGGGATCGTGTATGATAGCAATGAAACCCCTGTCCATCAAAGGTGATGACAGATAGTGAGGTTTAGTCACATCCAAGTAAAAGGTCACGCTACACCCTGAAATTTCAACCCCTCATGTGTCCCTACTAGAGTCTCAAAACATATTTCCCAAATAGGTTCAGAGAGAGAGAAGGCCCTGAAGCAGGCCATAGAAGCGGATTGAGAACATTGGTCTGAAGGAAGATTTTGAAGTTCAATCCTGGATCCTTCCGCGGTGTTCTGGGACAATGAAGTTCCACTGGTTCATGGAAGCAACCTGAGGCAGCACCATAGCCTGCATTCCAGGACCATGGGGTGATAAGGAATTAAAGTGGGGTGGCTGTGGCCCTATGAGTCCAGAGACTGTGCAACACCCACCTGCAACTTTGCTAGTGGATGAGGACGAGGCTTTTTGATGATCATCATAATAGAAAATCAGGCATGGAGTAAAGCAGACTAGCAAGGATCACAGTACTTGCACATCAGGACAGAAATTCACTACAGTAACAGAAGAGAAAAAGCATTCAATCATGTGCCTGAGTAAAGGAAAAGCTTTTGATATAAGTTTACGCAAATTCATGGTAATAACTTTGAGGACATTTATCAGAATAAAATTTCCATGTCATAAAATCATCAGTAAATACACACAAATGTGACAGATGACATGTATTCTCCATAAAGTCGGGATAAATACACGACACATAGACATAGATGCAAAGGGATAGCAGGACACAGCCACATACAAGAATAAGAAAATCAATAAGAGGTATGAATAATGAAAAGAAACAGATAGTAATAGTACCAGTATGACCCTATAATTTAAATGTATAAACTAGTAAGCAACAAAATGTTCAAATATATAAGAAACATCCAAATGCTAGTATAGAAAAATCACTGTGGCAAAAACAGGCAACTGGTCACACATAATCAATAATCAAAAATGCTAGGGTTTGTGGGGCTGGGCAGAATAGATGAAGGGATAAAAAAATGCAAATTAGTAGGTCCTCAAAGGGAACACTTCAAGTATTATATAAATGTCTAACCTTTTTCAATTAAAGAAATAAAAAACAAAAAAGGAAAAAAATAAAAAAGAAACAGATAAAATACTACCAAAATAACCTATAATTTCAATATCTGAAGTACTAGGCAAAGAGAATATTCAAATATAGAAGGAACATCCAAAAGCTGGTATACAGTAAACCACTGCAGCAAAATCAGAGGCCAGGTCTCACATACTCATCACCAGATACAGCACGTCATGAAAGATATACCAGTCACAACAGCAACAATATCTGAAACATACTTAAAATGAAACGCGACAAAACTATCAGATCTTTATGAACTAGACTGTAAAAGTTTACTGATAAGAGTTAGAAAAAAACAGTCCCAAATAGAACAGAATATTATGTTTATTCAGGGAGAAGGAATTTTATAAACCTCTCAGTTCTTAAAGTTCTACAGATGAAGGGCCTTACCCAAAGCTTCCAAGATGACAACCAGACTTGCTCTGCTGTCTTCTGGGCAAAAATCCACCGTGGAAAAACTAAAGAAGCAATAAACAGAACAATATCAACAATAACAGAAACAATAATGAGACACCCCAGAGAAGCAGTTAGCCTGGACAGAACTAGTGCTTCTCTGGGGGGAGGTGGGGGCGTGCACTGAAGGTGAGACAGGTCTGTAGGAGACAGGAATGCTTGGAGGCTGTGCTGAGTGAATGAATTCCTACTGTTTGCCTGAGGAAACCCGACGCAGCACCTCAGGCCTCACGTGCCAGGACCATGGACGAATAACAGGACAGCACCAAAGTTTGGGCTGGTTGAGGTAGTATATATGAGTCTAGAAACTGTCCTCAAAACAACCTGAAACTTCTTTTGTGGGTGGAGACTGGGATTTTTTCTTAGAGTCCGCTCCGTAAAACGTAAGACATGCATGAAAATAGAACAGCTGGAGCACGTGAGATCTACTGTCTTGGCAAATTCAAGTATACAACACATTATTATTAACCACAGTCACCATACCTAAACCTCAAGTAACCGCGATGTTACTCTCTTCTACTTGAGTTTCCATTTTTTTAGAGATTCCACGTATAAGAGATCACATGGTATTAGAATTTCGGAGTCTACCTTAGTTTCCTTATCAAAATATCCTCCTAGGTACACTCATGCTGTTGAGAATGGTAGGAATTCTCAGTACACACATATAAAAATGGTAAGTCTAAAAGGCGATATGTTATATAATTCGAGTGTGGTGCACACATATATATGAAAACATCACATTGTACCTCAAATATATATTTTTATTTGTCAAAAATATAAATAAAACTATTGAATAGATAGTTAATAGCACAGTAATGACACATAGGGACAGAAATGCATTCCAAATTTCGACAATAAACCGATGTCAGCCAAGAGACGCACCAGGCAGAGCTGTCAAGCCAAGGAGCACTGCATTTTCGCCATGGGGTTCTTGAGAGACTTGGTCAGAACAGGTAGGTTTATAGTTAGAAAAGGGAGATATTCCAGGGTGGCTAGAGCACAGTGCACACTCCTGAGCCCAGAACACTGAAGCCCACGGGATTCTCAGGCCGTGCAGTCATCTCTGTCCTCAGGCAGCAGTGGCCACAGGTCGTGCACCTGCCCACGGTGTTATCCGGAGTCTCCGGGATTGGAGGTGTTGGACGTGAGGGGTGGCCCAGGTCATAGAGTGGAAGCAGCCCAGCACCAACAAGGAGTCCAGGGATGGCGTGGAGATAGGACTGAGGAGAGCACCCACTACTGTCAGTCTAGGGAGGTTCCGGGCTTGGCCGCTAACCACAGGCCCCCAAACATTTCCACTTGTGGTTTGGGGGGAAATGAGGGCCTTGGTCTGAGGCCAGCTGACTGGCTCGACAGGGAGAGAAGGCCCAGGCCCTACAGATTTAAAGAAAGGACCTTCATGAGGAAGGAGGGACCCCGTTCTCTACATCGGGGCCCACACCCACGTGCTCCTGACATCGGCCAGGGAGGGCCCGGGAAGGATGGAGATGGAGGTGCTTCCTCACTTAGTCCTCAGGACAGTCGGGGAGGTGGGGCCCTGGTTGAGGGGCTGGAAGCGGGGCAGCAGAGGGAGGATTTCCAGGTCATGGGAAGAGTCAGGGTGAGGGGCACGGTCACTGCGCGTACCACGAGTCCCGTAATAGAGAGGACACCTCGGAATCCCTGCCACTGTCACTCAGGGTGGTCCCAGGCTTCTGTCAAGTCGAGGGGCCCCTGAATTCCTACTCTGAGTCACAGAGACGTGAGGCTTTTGCCTGAGCGGTGTGGTTACAATTCAGGAGAGGAAGAATCTAAGATACATCCAGGGGTTCAAACGGAATTCGAATGAGACCCGTTGGGAGCATTGACGAGGAGACCTCAGCTTGCCCACTGTCTCTGCATTTGGGAGAAGCCAGGCAAGTGCAGGCAGAGCAGGCCGCACTCTGTGCTCTGTTGGCTCTGGGGTAGGTGCTATGAGACACTATGAGACAGGCCTCAAGCAAAGAGAGACAGGGGACCCTGGCCCTCGCAGTGCCAAGGGAGGGAACTGAGTGCAGACTGAGGGGCCACCCACCCACCCCGAATGGGTGAGGAAGGTAAAGATAACACTCAGCGAAAGGGGGCCTCTCAGGACCTACCTGGAGACCAGGTGAGCATTCCGAAAGAACTGAAGACTCCAACCAACCAGGACAGAGAGGGCCCAGGGATGCGCTGGATCCGAGTGCGCTCCGCCAGGAGCGGCATCGTCTTCCTTATGATGGCAGAGAGGTTTGAAGTGCCAGCTTCAGGGCAGCAGAAAAGACTGGGGGTCCTGGTCGGGACAGTAAATAATATAAATATCCTGATTGTGAACCCAGAACACTTCCCAAACCCCAGGACACAGGGTGCCCCATGCTAGGCCCAGCTCTCACCCAGCAATACCCAGGGAGGGCTGAATGGCTGTGTCCCACGTCCACACGGACATGCTCTGCAGAGTTCTCAGGGGACAGGCTGACTAGAACAGGAGCCCTGAGGGTTCCTAGAGCACTGCCCTCAGATCCTGCAGAGGCGGCCTAGGGCAAAGCCGAGGTGCAACCTCCCTGCCGAGGGGACACACACCATCTCATTCTCCCAACTCCAGGTGCCGGCATCACCTGCTCTCCTGCCTGCAATGCTGCCAGTGTCCCGGGCCATCGCGGCAATGGGTAGATGAGTAAGCTCCGTGGCCGGCAGCAACCCACCAGGCCCGAGGTGGCACTCTGAGTCTCAAGGGCACTCAGGCCATGGCCGCGGAGGAAGAAGAGCCCCCTTCTCTCCTGTTTGGGGGGTTCTCCTCGGAGCTCCATTGCTCTTGGCCCTTCCCAGGAGCCTCAGGGCGCCCCAGCCACTTGCTCACCTGCGGTAGATGTCTCCTGCCAAGATCTGATGAACGTGCCACGAGCCAAGGCGAGCAAAGTGCCAGCACCTCCCAGGCAGTTGCCTCCACTTAGAGGGCTGGCAAAGGTCCTGTCGCCAGGAAGGCGAGCATGCACGTGCAGGTCCTGCTGGAGAAGTGTGAGAGGAACGCGCCCGTTGAGCAGCGGCACTGATGGAGGCGGTCAGCAAGCAGGACAATGAGCACTTCCCTGAGAGTTTCGGGTGAACCTCAGTGAGCCCGGAGCGGGTCATCGGCCGCGAGTTGAAGGAAGTCGGCCCCAGCTGTCACCCCAATGCTCTCATGGACAAGCTGGTCCTCCCCCGCGAAGGCCGTCTGAGCAGCGCCAGGGTCTTGCCCGACACCGGGCTCGCGATGATGCTCCTGGGTGTGATCTTTGGGAACAGCTACCGTGCCCCCGGGGAGGTGATCTGGGGCTCCTCACCGTGGTGGGGGTGGATGATGGCAGGAGGCACCTCCTCCTCAGGGAGCCTAGGAAGCTCCACACAAAGCTGTGGTGCAGCAACAGAACCTGCAGCGCCACCAGGAGCCGGGCGGGGAACCTCCGCGCTTTCAGGTCCTGTGGGGCCCGAGAGCCCACGCTGAGACCAGCGGGATGAGGGTGCTCGAGGTCCTGGCCACGATCCAGGATACCAACCGCAGCGCCTTCCCAAACCTGCCTGAGGAGGCGCTGACAGACGGGGAGGGGACGGCAGGGCACGGCACCGCCGCCAGGGCCGCCATCAGTGCCAAGGACCATGCGCGCTGCAGGGCCAGGTCGCGCCGCTCCTCCCACGTGCCGTGAGCTGGGGACAGGCTTTCACTGTGTGTTTGACGACAGCGGTCAGCGGCCTAAGTGCTGGCGAGCGGTGTACGCGAAGTGAAAGAGACACGTATTCGGTTTCCCGTGGTAGATGAGACGGCGCTAGGTGTACCATTTTTTCCAATGTCGTTCCTTTGAATTGAAAGTTCCGGTCGCTTCAGAATCTAAGTTTATCAATGTCCTGGATATCTCATTCGTTACCGTTCATATTTAAAATGAAGTTTTTGGTATTTGTTAGCATAGTAAGCCTATTTATCATCTATCTATCTGCCTATCATGTATCTATAGAATTATCTGATTTTTGCTACTCAGTAGGGTAACGTGAGATGGGATTTGAAATTTCTGTGGACATTTCAGAAAACCCCACAGGAAAACATTTGGGATCACAAAATGGTGATACACAAGCAAAGGCTGCTTCACTCTTAGTTGGCCTTATTTTTGTGCTCTTTGCCATTAAAATGGAATAGTATGTACCTGGATTTATGAGCGCCTTCAAACTCTAGGAGCAATTAAATCATAATGAAGTAGACTTCTTGCTCATGTCCCCTTTTCCCTCTAGCGTTAATCGACCCTCTGCTCTTCGGAAGGTCCTCTGCTAGTCTTCGTGATGCTAAGAAAAAGAAGGTTGAGCCACTGAACATAGAATTTTAGAGTCTAGGAGCAGCATTGGTCATATAAGGAAGACGGTGACATACACTCTGAGAAATAGTAAATTTTCTCAAAAAGGACGAAGAAGGGGTGTGGAAGAGGAGGTTGCAGATGAGAACGGGCTACGGTCAGCCATGTGTCCACGGCAGTGCTGGCCCTTGGGCAAATGCCAGTGCCCGAGAAGGGGCAGGAGTGGGGGTGGAGAGCTCCCCCATTTGAAGCCAGGCTGCGGGGTGGGCCGCATGAAGCTGTCGGTGTGGGGGGCAGTGGCCAGACCCTCAGATGATGGGTCTCGAGTCGAGACACTAAGCCTGGAATGAGGAACAGAGCTGAACAGTTACTCAGGGGTGTGAGAGAACCAGAGAGAGACCTGTACCCCGGGCCCGACTGGAGGGGACTGTGTGCTCACCCCAGGGCAGGGGACACGTTGCACGAGCCAGGCGAGTTAGGCCCAGGGTGTGCAGACAGTTTCTCACAAGTAAGGGTCATTCTCCCTTGAGGTCAGATGCCAAGAAGCCCCTGGACCGTCTCTCTTTTCACGGGCAGGGATGGTCAGAGCCGCTCCATTAAAAGAGCATGTTCATCCGTGATTCGAGTGTCACTTGGCGAAATCTGACGGAGGGCTCTATTTTGGGTGGCGATGAAACGAATAAAAATGGGAGTGGTTGGGATGAAAAGGCACCTGGGAGAGAAGTTGTTGGTCCTTGAGACAAACAGACTCTGAGTTGCAGCCACCTGGAGAAGACAACCCCACATCCACATTAAGTAACAGATGCTCTTATCGGAAAGTGCTGTTTAGTTCTACTAGCTCGGAAGCAAGTCGGCTGCTGGAGATTTCTATATTGTTTACAGTTGCATAGTTAAGGGAAGCTGAAGTTAAAATTCTTGAGGGAAGCTGTTTTCATCTGGGGTCAAAATCATCTCAGTAATGTCTGCCATTCATTGCAAGCACCAAACGTTGCTAACTCGGTTCCAGGTGATTTACGGTCATCACATACGTATGTCGAGAGCCCTACAGCATACACTGTGGGACTCCCTTGGCAGATAAAGAAGGTGGAATGTCTTCAAATTCCAGGTGAGTAAGAGACAACAGAGCTGGACTAGAACCAGGCTCTGAATTCCCCAAGAGCCCACTACAAGCCACTCCTCCAAGGGACAGTGGGACACCACATGTCATCTTTTGGCCTCCTACTCCAAAACCTATCTCAAGAGTTCAAAAGCAGGACCTTACACCTGCTGCACTGTCTGGATTACAGAGCCCGAGGAATAAGCAAAAATCGTACCAAAATAGACACGAGATACAAATAAAGGAAGAAAAAGATGGTGTTTACTGACAATATCATAATCTCAAAGAAAATATTAAGAAACCTCAAAAGATCGGGGTCTCACAAAAATATCTGGCTCGTCCCTGCCTTGCAGAAAGTCAATCTATTAGAAGGGGAGTTAGATGAGAGGCTCGATCTGACGGGTGAAGAGGAGGAAGAGATCAGCGTGTTCTCTGGGATAGCACAGCTCCCGGCCGGGGCCCTCCTCTGCCTTTGCTGCAGGTTCCCCATCTCACACCACCCCTGGGACCCGCGCCGTTCTCTGCTGGGTCTGCAGTAGGGAGAAAACCCTAGTTTTCCAGGCCGCGGCATTTCCCAGCAAGCCTTTCACAGAGGAGGTAGGGGTCAAGAGGAAGACTGATGAATGAGGACGGAGGACAGAACGCCACGTAGTAACTCTCGCAGGCACAGAGAGACCGGCCGGCGACGGCTCATACCGAGAAGGCCGAGGCAGGGCCAACAGACCGAGCATCCCCTCACTTGTTTTCAGTGTCTCCGGGACATGAGAGCTTTGGTCTACGTGGGTGACCCTACGTGGAAAGAGAGAGGAGAGCCAGGCCCTGCCGGGCGTCAAGGTGAGGATCCTGAGTGAGGACTGAGGGCAGCCCCTACTCTGAGCAGAGAGGCCCCAAGGACCTGGTCCCGATGTCATGCCTGGAATGGCACAGGCAGGAGAGCCTCGTGTGGCATTCCCTGATTTTCCTTCCTTCGCATCTCAGGGCGCGAGGGCCGTGGTCTGTGGCTCTGAGACCTAGGACAATAAAGGCAGGCATTGTGGGCCTGGCAGGAATCAAGGGCAGAACCCTGAGTGAAAACTGAGGCTACCACAAGTCCCGGAACAGTGAACAGACACAGAGACAGCCCCAGCCGGCAACCCTGAGATGCCTCGGGCAGGCCTGTCAGCCTGACGCTGCAGGAAGCTGTCAGGGGTTTGAGGGCCTTGCTCTGAGGAAGGGGTGAGGGGGGTGTAGGGACTCAGGTCAGCCGAGGATGGAGTTCCAGGCCCTGCCGGGCGTCAAGGTGACGCCCCTGAGTGGGGCCTGAGGGAACTTTCCACCCATAGAACCGAGAGGACCACCCAGAACCCCGCCCTTGCTGGTTGCCCTGGGACACCTGGGCGTCGTTGCCATGCTATGACATACGCACTGACTCCTGTGGTGTCACAATGGGGTGAGGGACTTAGTCTCAGGTGTATGGTCTAGGGCCAGCAGTGGGAGGATTTCTTGGCTCCCGGAGGCCGACGTGCGACTCCAAGGACGACGGGAACCACACACCCAGCCCAGTGCAAACCACATAGAACTCCTTCCGTACCTGGTCTCAGGACAGCGGCGCAGGTGTGGACAGAGGAGGACGCCCGCACCTCCTCCTGGGGTCTCAGGGAGGTGTTGGCTCCAGGACGGGGGGCAGTTCCAGGGGGCGCGGAGGCATTCTAGGCCAGGACGGGGGCCACAGCTAGGACCGAGGGACCCTCCACCCCTAACAGTAGGGATGACATAGAACTGGGCCCCGCCCCTGGCTTCAGCGCTTGAAGACCCAGCACAGGCCTACCCAGCTGAAGCTCCCCAACACTTATTTCTGTTACATCTATGGGAGCTGAATCCTTATTTTGAAGGTGTAGCCACCGTTCAGCTAGAGGGGTGGGGAGACCAGGCCCTACATGGAGCCCAAAGGAGGAACTTTAATGAGGACCGAAGCCCCAAGGAGACCAGCACAGGAAACTCCCCACTGGGCAGGCCGCACTGCGTTCCCGGACAGGGCTAAGCTGAGGACCCCTTCCCTTTCTCCTCGTGGGCGCCCTGACCCGCCACCAAGTGACCGGTGCTCTTGAATGGGCAGTAAGAGCCTCCTCAAGCTCAAAAACCGCCAGCCTCTGCTGTCTCCTCAGTTTGCCTGAGGCGGGCAGGCAGGGAGCAGCACCAGCGTTCCCGGGGGACGGGCTGGTGACCCTAGGAGCCCAGTGGGTTTTCAGAGCTGTGCCCTTGACAAAACCGGAAAAGGTAGCCTTCCGTATAACCGAGGTGGCACTTCCGTGATGAAAGCTACACACACCCTCCCTTCCTTCCCCCTGCAGGTGTCCTCAACCACAGACCCGTGTCGTCATGCCTCGGCGTAAGAAGAACAAGTTCCGTGCTCGTGAGCAACACCGCCAGGTCCCTGACGATTCTAAGACTCAGAGGTCTGATGAAACTATAGCCTTGGAAGAGCTTCCCTCCTGCTCCTCTGCCCTGGAGGCTCCTTCCCAGAGTGTGTCACAGACCCAGACCAGTAGCCCTTCCCAGGCATGGGGACAAGACTCGGCCACCATCGCCTCTCCAGGCGCGGTTGACACAAGGTCTGAGAACGACGAGGAAAGCCAAGATGAAGACGTTTCTTATTCCCCTGAGGATTTCTCAGACAGTACGTCTCCCACTGTGAATGTGGATTTGGTGGAGCAGTTCCTCCTGCACAAGTACAGAATGAACCAAACAATCTTGAAGGAAGACATAGAGAAGATCCTGGGAGAGAGACACCAGGGCGAATACGCTGCGATCCTGGAGAAGGCCGCTGAGCACCTTGAGCTTGTCTTTGCCATTGATTTGAAGGAAGTCGACTCAACCAAACACGTGTACGAGCTGGTCAGCAAACTGAAACTCCCCAATAATGGGAGGATGCGAGCAGGCAGGGGCTGGCCCAGGACCGGCCTAGTGATGAATATCCTGGGCTTCATCCTTATGAAGGGCAATTGTGCCGCCGAGAAAGACGTCTGGCAATTTCTGAAAGTGTTGAAGGTATACGCCGGCAGGAGGCATTTCATTTATGGAGAGCCGAGAAAGTTCGTCAATAACGATCTGGTGAAGCTGAAGTACCTGGAGTACCGCCAGGTGCCCGGCAGTGACCCGCCTCTCTATGAGTACCTGTGGGGCCCAAGAGCTCACGCTGAGACCAGCAAGATGAAAGTCCTCCACTTTTTGGCCAAAGTTGCTGACACAACTCCAAGAGCCTTCCCCTTACAATATGAAGAGGCTTTACGAGAAGAAAGGGCACGCGCCACAGGTGCAGGGAGGGCTGGCACTAGTGCCACAGCAAGGCCTGATTCCATGGCCCCTTTTGCCTCCTATAGTGCACACTGAGGATTTTTTCATCAACATGAAAAAAAACAAATCTCAGCAGTGATTTTTGTGGAAGTGTCAAGGAATCCCACAAAAAAATCTTGGAATAGATTAAATAAAATAATTTCAACCTTGATTTAGCTTACTCTTCTCAGTCTTTTCTTTTGGAAAATAGATTTATACCTCAATATTTAACAAGTTAGTCCTCTGACTCAATTTCTCTTCTATTCCCCAAACTTATGTGAGCATCTGCTCTTGGGAAGGTCCATGGTGGTATGGGGCCTGGTAAGAAAAAGAAGGTGGAGCCACTGCCCATAGAATCGTGAGTCTGGAACCAGCTACCATGAAAGGAAGACAGATTCCCTGTAATTCAGAAAGCTCAACTGATAGGAAAGGGCGAAGAAGAGAAGAGGTTCCCCATGAGAGCAGTCAAGTGAAGGTTGCCCGAGGCAAGGCGGTTTGGGGCCAGACAGGGCAAGTCCTCCAGAGGGAGGTCATTTCAAGTAAGGCAGAATGGTGGGCTGGGAGAGACTCAAAGACTCAGGAGGAAAGCGCACACTCAGACCGGGTGTCTGAAAGTTTAGAGACTGAATGCTGGAACAAAAACTGCTCTTAACAGCCACTTTGGGCTTGTGGGTGGGATTCCTGGGGCTGTAACGGAAGAGGTCCCCAACTCCTGTCCCAGTGTGGTGAACAGAGCGCATGGACTAGCTGGTTCGTGCCGAACGTTTAAAGCAGGCTCACAGAAGAAAGGTGAGGTGCACATGAGGACAATGCACAGTTTGGGGAATGTCTGTGAGCTTCGTTTACTGTCCCTTGCCCCAAGGGTCTTTTACAGCTGACTCTACTCAGGTGCTGGCTGTATTTCATTCCCAGCACTGTCCTGAAATGCAGCGTCCTTCCACTGGGTCATTCCCAGTATGACCGGCAGGCCAATGCTAAAACCTGACCTGCTGGCCAGTTCTTCCCTTTCCCCTCCTCTGAGGGATGTCCCTTGCTGCCAATGTAATAGACAGCCCACAATCAGCTGCCCTCCTCCCGCGTCTGAGCTTTCCAACTCCCTTGCCATCATTTTCTTCATGGGGATCATGTGTGATAGCAGTTTAATGATGGGTCCTATTTAAGACTGGCCTGTGCATTTGACGAAGGAGCTCACTTAATGTGCTCGATAACCAAAGCCTTGCTCGTAAGTTGGAGGTGCGGTAAGGCCATGTCCGTCACTTTCTAGCAAACATTTATGGAAGCTGAATTCCTTGACTCCGCAGAGTCCTTCTTAGGGAGGAAAAATTGTACCTCATCAGCCATGCTATCTTTGAACGGCAAAGATTAAAATAATTCAGCATTCTTTTGCCGCCTCTTACTCAGTACTGGCTCCAAGGAAGGTTGTGGCTTTTCCTTGTGCCCGATGACACCTGTAACAGTGCCCCGCGCACTCAGTCATGCTTCAGGTTGCCGGGACTCACAAGGTGAGGTGTTGACCGTGCTTCACTGGAAGAACCTTCGCATCCGTTGAGACCCTAGATATTACTGCAAAGGACAGTCCAGGAAGAGGCATACCCTCCCTGCTGAAGTTTGACAGGGTCCTCTTGAAAATTGACGTCCTCTGTATTTTGAAGCACGTGTCCCATGGTAGGCTCTCCAAAAGCTGTGGAATTGCAAGGCAGATTTAGCCTTCTGAGAAACTCCACCGGGAATGGGAGGGGTTGCTTTCATGACAAGTTCCAATAGTTGCTCTTTTATTGCACACCTAATTTGTAAGTTGATGGAGAGACAGAAAGTGCTCATCTACATGGTGTCTTGCCTGCCTCCTCTGGCACACTGGTCGACTCTATTGCCAGTATGCTGGCAGTGGGGAAGGGGGATGTGACATCCCTCGCCACTGAAATGTAACTGGTAGCGATATTATTTATTTCCGGGCCGAGGCTTTAGAGCGGCGGTATTCGATCCACATCCTTTCTTCTTCCATTCTATAACCCAAACAGATCTCATGTTCAGAAGATAGGAACACATGATACAAGCAGCCTGATGACTTGTGTCCCCTCGTAGAACACAGCACCTGCCAACCGACATGGAAAAGTGACCTTTCATTGTGTGAACTTGTTCAGGTTTCAGGTCATGTCTGTCGCATCATCTAACAGTTACTTGATCAAATGCACCACTGCAATTTCTGTTTTTGAGCTTATTGAAATCTTTTTATTACAAAGACAATGGTACTTGTATTTGCACAGCAAAGTAATTCAGACATCACCAAGAAATCACAATTGCCTCCTTTATCGCATTCCTAGAAACTTCAAGTCTCCACATTGGTGATGAGAATTAGCATGTGGTGGGTCCTGTTTGAAGCTGCTTCTGTGATTATTTTGCCCCAGGACTTATTCGTTTGTTTCCGTATTTCTTATATGTCTCTATTTAACATGTTTCATTTTTTCCATGTCAATTGGACATATGGAGCATACTTACAATAACACTGTTGGTGCCATTGCCTACTTATTCTATCATCTGTACCATTTCTAGATCAGTTTTGATCAATTAGTTTTGTTTCTCTTGTGGATATATTTTCTGGCTTCTTTGCATGCTTGGCCGTTGTTGATTGCATGCTGAACTGTGAATCTGGCCTTGTTCACATTTATCCAACACAAGGGTGCTAGTGACTGGTTTATACATACGTACTATTCAGCTCTGTTCTGCGTCTCAGGTAAAATTCTGAGAAACAGTATGATCTTTCTGATTTTGCTAGTAAAGTTTGTTAAGTGGGTGCAAAGCGGCATACATCTGGGAGTGACCTTGCATCCGCACAGAAACAAAATCTCCTTAGTATGCTTTCTGATGTTCCGGGCACGGTACGCTCTTCCCGTCTGACTGGTGGGAGCAGGAAGACCCCCGTGTGGACGCTGGAATTCTCTCTCTGGGGAGCTCTCTCCCGCTGGTCCTTTGACCTGTGAATTCTGGCCCCTGGTCCTCCTCTGACCCTCAGCTTCATCTCCTCAGCTCCATAAGACAACCAGGTTTTACCTGTGCACCTGACCCTGTGCTGCGAGCTGCAGGCATTAAGCTGGGGCACTTCTCGAGTCGCCTCGTTTGTTTTCAGTCCCTCAGGAGCACGGTCTTCTCTTGCTGGATGTGCAGTGTATTGAAAGTGGTTGTCACATGTTTTTCTTCAGTTTTCTTAGCGGTATCATCCAAGTAGCTACATTCATTTTCTGTTATTCTTTCTTCCCCTGAAATATATGTCATATAATCTAAATGTAAAACCTAAATTTTTATGACATAATAGTAACCCTAAACTGTAAGCCGCCACCATGTGAAGTGTTTTAGAACAAAAACCTCGATCGAAACACTTTGGTACACACAACACGCAAACACTTGTGAATGTGTGTGTATGTATATTTGTGTATATATAAATGTGTGTGTGCGTGTGTGTAGTGTGTGTGCACTCATATTAGGTAGTCAGTCAGGCATGAGGGACAGGAGTGATGGCCCTGGTCTGTAATGTAGAAACCTCCCTTGAAGACCTTCCTTAAGGACCTCCCAGAAACACTTCCCTCTTAGGGCTTTAAATTACTGCAAATCCTAAAGCAAAAAGGCCATAAAACCTGCTGGCTAAACCAGCCACAAAGGCATGAGCAGAAAGTACCACCCTAACCTGCCTATAACCTCAGCCTCATTATACCATCATTATAACATCATGACTATGCCTAGAAATTCATGCATCTAATTATAACAGGCTGAATTCTGGGTAAGCACATGCGCAGTAGGCAAGGTCTTATATTGCAGCCAACTGTCAGTCAGGTACTTCACATACGCATCCGATCAGACCTCTCATCTTGGCCCAAATAGAAAGAGATCTTCCCACTTCTGGGTAGTTATAGCTCTCTGCTGAAAACCCACTCCTCCCTTGGAGAGCACTATGCCTTATCTCTTCACCTCCCAAATTCCACAGGGCTGCAGCCTTCCTAAGCGTGGCCTGTCTCCTTCTAAAATGTACTTTCAACAAGACTTACTTCTTCTAAATCAACTGACCCGTAATTCTTAACTGCGTCTGCGGGGAAGAACCGAGGGACACCATACCACAACACCCCATGACTCAGGGGCCGACGCTGGATTTCACGTCACCCCAGTGGGAACATGTAGATATATATATGAGAGACAGAGACATTTACATACAGGAAGGAAAGTATAAACCCTCAGAGCAAAATGCAAATAGGTCCCTCTCCTGCTTGTGGAAAGCTACAAAATTACATAATTTTACTATGTTTGCTTTCCATATTTCCTAAAGTTAATGAAACACAGATGTTTCCATTATGATTATAAAATGCTACAAATATTTGTAACACAGGAGCACCAGGCCCGGAATATGTACCTAGGCCTGGGATGTTACCAAAAAAACCAGCAGGGGGACCAGCGGAGTGAGGCATCCCATTTATTGGTCACAAATCTGCGAGGCCTCAGTACTTGGTGTATTGGAGCTACAGGACTGGAACCTGTGTGCGGGCAGCCAGGCGAGTGCTCGGAGGTAGAGACTGCCCTGCAGCAGGCCATAGAGTTGGATTGAGAGGATCGGTCAGAGGGAGGATTTTAAAGTTCACCCTGGGATCCCTCTGGGGTGCCCTGGGACAATGAAGTTTCACTGCTTCATCGAAGAAACCTGAGGCAGCACATAGCCCGCGTGCCAGGACCACGGGGTAATAAGGGATGAAAGTGAGGAGTGTTCGTGGCCACATGAGTCCAGAGACTACAACACCAACCTGCAACTTTGCTAGTGGATGAGAACGAGGCTTTTTACATGACCGTCATAATAGAATATCACATGGAGTAAAGCAGACTAGCAAGGATCACAGTATTTGCACATCAGGACAGAAATTTACTACAGTAACAGGAGAGAAAAAGCATTTGATCGTGTGCCAGAGTAAAGAAAAAGCTGTTGATATAAGTTCACACAAATTCATGGTAATAACTTTTAGCAAACTTATCAGAATGGAAATTCCATGTCAAAAATCATTAGCAAGTACACGAAAAGTGATATATCCGAAGCATTCCCAATAAAGTTGGGATAAACACACAGAAGTATGATACCACAGATATGGATGTGAATGGATTGCAGAACACAGCCACATACGACAGTAATAAAATAAAGATGAGGTATGAATAATGAAAAGAAACAAATAGTAATAGTACCAACATGATCCTATATTTAAATGTTTACAGTAATAGACAAAAGTATATTCAAATATATAATAAACATCGAAAACGTAGTATATAGAAAATTGCTGTAGCAAAATCAGAAGTCTGATCACATAATCAATAACACAGAATGGGAGGGTTAGGGTGGCTGGGCAAAAAAGGTAAAGCGATAAAGAAATGCAAACTAGTAGTTACAAAACAGTCACAGGGTTATAGAGTACAGTATACGGTATATAGTCGATATTATTGTAATGGTTGTGTGGAGTGCCATATGGGTGCTACAGTACTCGAAGGGGTCACTTCAAGGATTGTATAAATGTCTCATAGTTTTAAATTAAAAAAATAAGGAATAAAAAAGTGAAAAAACATTTTAAAAGACACTGATAATAATGGCACCAAAATAATCTATACTTTAAATATCTAAAGTAATAGGCAAACAAAATATTCAAATACAGAAGGAACATCAAAAAGCTGGTATACAGAAAATCATTGACCAAAATCAGAAGCCAGGTCACACATACTCGAACACCAATTACAACACGTGATGAAAGACATAACCGTCACAACAGCAACAATATCTGAAAAGCAAAGAAAAAGCTTTGGATAAAAATCCACACGAATTCATGGTAATAACTTTGAGGAACCTTATCAGAATGAAATTTCCATGTCATAAAATCATCAGCAAATACATGTAAATGTGACATATTACATGCATTCTCAATAAAGTCGGGTAAAAAACACAGAAGTACGTCACCATAGACATGGATATGAAGGGACAGCAGGATACAGCCACATACAAGAATAAAATCAAGAAATAGATAGTAATAGTACTAATATGATCCTATAACTTAAATGTCTAATAGATAACAGAATATTCACATATACAAGAAACATCAAGATGCTACTATATAGAAAATCGCTGTAGTGAAATCAGAAGGCTAGTCACACATAATCGATCAGTAAACAATAAATAATGGAAAATATAACATGACACCAGCAATAATTAAAATGTACATAAAATGAAAACTGGCTAAACTACAAGATCTTTATGGAGGCACAGATAAAACTTTACTGATAGAGTTAGAGAAAGAAAGTCCCAAATAGAATAGTATAATATGTTTCCTCAAGGGAACAGAATATTGTAAATATGTCAGTTTGTATAGTTTTACAAACATAGGGCCTTACCCGTAGCTTCCAAGATGACAGACAAACTTAACATGCTGTTTCTTGGGCCCCAAATCCACTGAGGAAAAGGTGAAGAAGGAATAAGCAGAACAATGTCAACAATAACAGAAATAATAATGAGAAACTCCGGGAAAGCAGTAAGCCTGGACAGAACTAGTACTTCTCTGGGGGGAGGTGGGGGCATGCACTGAAGGCGAGACAGGTCTGTAGGAGACAGGAATGCCTGGAGGAAAGGTTTTGAAGTTCAGCCCTTGTTTCTTCCAGGCTGCGCTGGGACAATGAATCCCTACTGTTTGGCTGAGGAAACCCGACGCAGCACCTCAGGGCTCACCGGCCAGGACCATGGAGGAATAACAGGACAGCAGCAAAGTTTGGGCTGGTTGAGGTAGTATATATGAGTCCAGAGACTGTCCTCATAACCACCTGAAACTTATTTTGTGAGTCAGGACTGGGTTCTTTTTTACTTGTAGTCCTCTTGATAAAATGTAAGCATGAATGAAAATAGAACAGCCAGAACACTTGATATCTACTGTCTTGGCAAATTTCAAGTATATTAATACATTATTATTAACTACAGTCACCATGCTGTGCAGTAGGTTTCAGAACTTATTCATATTGCAACTGAAAGTTTGTCTCCTTTTTTCAATTGCCCTCTTCTCTGGCTCCTAAATCTCAAGGAACTACCATGCTACTCTCTGCTACTACAAGTTTGCTTTGTAATAGATTCTACGTAAAAGAGATCATGTGGTATTTGAATTTCTGAATCTGCCCTAGTTCACTCATCATAATATCCACCTAGGTTCATTCACATTGTTGAAAAGGCAGGATTTCTCACCACACATGCTCAAAAAAGTCGTATTTATATTTTTGACAAATAAAAGATGATGTTATGTAATTCAAGTGTAGTAATGATGACACAGTGTATGTATATTTCAAAACCTCACATTGTACCTCATATATAACTTTTATTTGTCAAAAATATAAATACGACTAATGAAATAGAATAGTATGCAGCACAGTAATGGCAACTAAGGACAGAAATCCATTCCAAAAGCTTTCAACAATGACACACATGTCAGCCACCACAGGCCCCAGGCTGAGCTGGCAAGCCTAGGAGCACCCCACTTTCGCCATGCGGATCTTGAGATACTTGGTCAGAAAAGGCAAGATTTTAGTTAGGAAAGGGAAAAATTCCAGGCCGCCTAGAGCACAGCGCAGACTTCTGAGCCCAGAACACTGAAGCCCACAGGATTCTCCGACCCTGCATCATCTCTAGCCTCAGGCAGCAGTGGCCAGAGGTCGTGCACCTGCACATGGTGTTATCAGGAGTCTCCGAAAGTGGAGGTGTTGGAGGTGTTGGACGTGAGGGGTGCCCCAGGTCGTAGAGTGGAAGCAGCCCAGCACCCACAAGGAGTCCAGGGATGGTGCGGAAGGAGGACTGCGGGGAGCACCCATTACTGTCAGTCTTGGGAGGCACCGGGCATGGCCGCTAGTCTCAGGCCCCCAAACATTTCCACCTGGGGTTCAGAGGGAAACCAGGGCCTTGGTGTGAGTCCAGGTGACTGGCTCAGCAGAGAGAGAGAAGGCCCAGGCCCTGCTGAGGGTCAGTGAAAGGCCCGCGGGAGAAGGTCCTCCTGGACACGCCCCAAACGCGTCCCCAGCACGTCAGTCACCCGCACAGCCCCCTGCCCGGAAGGCCTGGACTCAGGTGACCGGAAGTGGCCCCATCGCACCTCCTGTGAGCCAAGCTGCGGAGCGTGAGGCCTCGTGTGAGCTGCCGCCTTGGGTGAGCAGAAGCCCCGTGGCCTGTCTCTGTCGAGATGTGAAGTGCCCTGATCCAGAAGTGTGGGCCAGGCCCTACCACCCCAATCCCCCTTTTCCCTGAAGACAGGTGGTCACGCCCTGCCCCACCCCGCCCCTGCTCTCTGCCCGGGAGGCCCCATCATGGCTCTTAGGCCCCAAGTCCAGTGGCTGCCGCGTAGCGTTGTCGGGGAATAAAGGCTTCGGCCCGAGGCGGGTGGACTTCGGCTGAGCGGAGCAGAGGGAGAATGTCCAGGCCCCACAGAGTGAGGGAGAACCCTCGTGCGGAATACAGGACCCCATTCCCCACATCGGGGCCCACTCAGACCCCACTCCTGACTTCATCCTGGGAGGATCCGGGAGGGATGGAGAAGGAGGTGCTTCCTCACTTGGTCCTCAGGACAGTCGGGGAGGTGGGGCCCTGGTTAAGGGGCTGGAAGCGGGGCAGCAGAGGGAGGATTTCCAGGTCATGGGTAGAGTCAGGGTGAGGGGCACGGTCACTGCGCGTACCACGAGTCTCATAATAGAGAGGACACCTCGGAATGCATGCCACTGTCACTCAAGGAGGCCCAGGCTTCTGTCAAACAGAATCGCCCCTGAATTCCTCCTAAGGTCACAGAGACGTGAGCCTTTTGCCTGAGCGGTGTGGTCACAGTTCAGTAGAGGGAAGAGTCTTAGATATATCCAGAAGTTCAAATGGGGTTTCAGTGAGACGTGTCGGGAGCATTGCTGAGGGAACTTCAGCTTGCCCGGTGCATCTTGCACTTGGGAGAAGCCAGGCAAGTGCAGGCAGAGCAGGCCACACTCTCTGCTCTTGGTGGCTCCGGGGTAGGTGCTGACCTCACTATGAGACAGGCTTCAAGCAAAGGGAGACAGGGGACCCTGGCCCTCGCAGTGCCAAAAGGAAACTGAGTGCAGACCGAGGGGCCACCCACTCACCCTGAATGCATGGGGAAGGTAAAGCCAACAGTCAGCTGAAAGGGGGGCTCAGGACCTACCTATATGCCATGTTGCATTCAGAAAGAACATACCTCCAACCGGCCAGGACAGACAGGGCCCAGGGATGCGCTGGATCCGCGTGCTCTCCGCCAGAAGCACCATTATCTTCCTTATGACGGCAGGGATGTTTGAAGTGTCAGCTTCAGGGCAGCGACGGGGACTGGGGAACCTGGTCGGGACAATAATTAACATAAAGATCCTGACAGTGAACTGAGAACACTTCCCAAACCCAGGACACAGGGTCCCCCTTGCTAGCCCCTGCTGTCACCCAGTAACACCTAGGGAGGGCTGAATGGCTGTGTCCCAGGGACACACTGACATTTTCTGCATGGCTCTCAGGGGAATGGCTGATGAGAGCAGGGTCCTGAGAGTTCCTAGAGCACTGCTCTCAGACCCTGCATAGGCAGCCTTGGGCAAAGCCGAGGTGGAACCTTCCCGCCGAGGGGACACATACCATGTCATTCTCCCTCCTCCAGGTACCCGCTTCCTCTACTCTTCTGCCTGCGGCGTTGCCTGCTGTCCCTGACCAGTGACATCATGCCTCGGGGTCAGAAGAGTAAGCTCCGTGCTCGTGAGCAACGCCACCAGGCTCGCAATAAGGCCCATGCTCAGAGGTCTGATGAAGCTACAGCCATGGAGGAAGAGCTTCCCTCCAGCTCCTCTGCCCTGGAAGCTCCTTCCCAGAGCACGTCACCGACCGAGTCAGATAGCAGTTTCCAGGCGTCGGGAGGGGCCTCAGCCACCGCCACCACCACCACCTCTCCAGGCGCAGATAAGACAAGCTCTGATGATGGCGAGGAAAGCCAAGATGAAGCAGTTTCTTATTCCCTTGCTTCATCTGCTCACAGGTCAGGCCGTACGTCTCCCACTGTGAAGGTGGATTCGGTGGAGCAGTTCCTCCTGCACAAGTTCAAAGTGAACCAACCCATTTTGAAGAAAGACATCGAGAAGATCCTGGGAGAGGAACACCAGGACAAATACGCTGAGATCCTCAAGAAGGCCGCCGAGCGCATTGAAGTTGTCTTCGCGATTGATCTGAAGGAAGTCGACTCAAACATGTACAAGTTTATCAGCAAACTGAACATCCCCAATAATGGGAGGCTGCGTGCAGGCAGGGGCTGGCCCAAGACCGGCCTTCTGATGAATATCCTGGGCTTCATCTTCATGAAGGGCAACTGCGCCACTGAGGAAGACCTCTGGGTGTTTCTGAAATTGTTCCAAATATATCCTGGGAAGAAACACATCATCTATGGAGAGCCGAGAAAACTCATCAGTAAAGATCTGGTGAATCTGAAGTACCTGGAGTACCGCCAGGTGCCTGGCAGTGATCCACCTCGCCATGAGTACCTGTGGGGCCCTAGAGCTCATGCTGAGACCAGCAAGATGAAAGTCCTCCACTTTTTGGCCAAAGCCGGAGCCACGGTGCCTAGTGCCTTCTCACAGTATGAAGAGGCCTTACGAGAAGAAAGGGCACGCACCAGAAGTGCAAGGAGGGCTGGCACTAGTGCCACAGCAAGGCCTGATTCCATGGCCCCGTCTTCTTCCACCCGTAGTGCACACTGAGGATCTTTTTTTTGTCTTCAAGACAAAAAAGATCGAATCACAGCAGAGTTTTTCGTGGAAGTGTTGAAGAATTCCACAGTTAAAGTTTGGGAAAATGGAATATAAAATAAATAAATAAATAAAACGTCATCAACCTTGATTTGCCTTATTGTTCTCAGTCTTTCCTTTTGTAAATTGATTTATACCTCAATATACTTAGCTTATTGAAGAAAGTCAGAGATAGTAACTCTTAACAAGTTAGTCCTCTGACTCAATTTCTCTTCTATTCCCCAAACTTATGTGAGCATCTGCTCTTGGGAAGGGCCATGGTGGTATGGGGCCTGGTAAGAAAAAGAAGGCAGGGCCGCTGCCCATAGAATCGTGAGGCTGGAACCAGCTACCATGAAAGGAAGACAGACAGATTCCCTGTAATTCAGAAAGCTCAACTGATAGGAAAGGGTGAAGAAGAGAAGAGGTTCCCCATGAGAGCAGTCAAGTGAAGGTTGCCCGAGGCAAGGCGGTTTGGGGCCAGACAGGGCAAGTCCTCCAGAGGGAGGTCATTTCAAGTAAGGCAGAATGGTGGGCTGGGGGAGACTCAAAGACTCAGGAGGAAAGCGCACACTCAGACCGGGTGTCTGAAAGTTTAGAGACTGAATACTGGAACAAAAACTGCTCTTAATAGCCACTTTGGGATCGTGGGTGGGATTCCTGGGGCAGTAACTGAAGGGGTCCTGAATTCCTGTCCCAGTGTGGTGAACAGAGCGCATAGACTAACTGGTTCGTGCCGAACGTTAAAAGCAGGCCCAGGAAGAAAGGTGAGGTGCACATGACGACAATGCACAGTTTGGGGAATGTCTATGAGCTTCGTTTACTGTCCCTTGCCCCAAGGGTCCTTGACAGCTGACTCTACTCAGGTGCTGGCTGTTGTTCATTCCCAGCGCTGTCCTGAAATGCAGCGTCCTTCCACTGGGTCATTCCTAGTATAATCGGCTAGCCAACGCTGGATCCTGACCTGCTAGCCAGTTCTTCCCTGGCCATTCTCGTATGGATCTCCCCTGCTGCCAATGTAATAGACAACAGTAGAACAAAAACACTGATAGACTGTGTGACACTCAACACCCATATACATGTGTATGTGTATGTATTTTTGCATATGTATAACTATGTATATCAATATATATACACACAAATGTGCATAAGTGTGTATATATATATATACACACATATATGTGTGTGTGTGTGTGTGTGTGTGTATATATATATATATATATATGTATATGTGTGAGAGAGAGAGACATTTACATACAGAAAGTAAAGTATAAACCTGCAGAGCAAAATATAAATAGGTCCCTCTCTGCTTGTGGAAAGAACAAAATTATTTAATTATATTATTTATGCTTTCCATTTTTACAAAACTGATGAAACGCATGAGTTCCCGTCATGATTATAAATTACTATTTGTAACGTAGAAGCACCAGGCCAGGAACCTGCACCTGGGCCTTGCACGTTCCAAAAATCCACTAGAGGGAGCAGTGGATTGAGACACCCCATTTATTATTCACAAAACAGGGAGGCCTCAGCACTGGGTGAGTTCGAGCTGTAGGAAAAGGCGTCCAGCCAAGACTAGGCCTTGGTCCATATGGGAGCAGAGGGGAGAGGGATCGCCTCATCCTGGGGGACAAGGCTCATCCCCGCGGATGAGAACAGGCCGTGCTGCTAGCTAGTGCAGGGGAGGTTTGGCTGGCCATGTCCTCAGGCGGAACAGGCAGATAATGTCCATGGGAACAGGCAAAATTGCAGACAGTGCCCACGGGAGCAGCGGGAAGTGTCCTTGGGGACAAGCGCAGCCCGGCAAACTCTGTCCACTGTCCTCCTTGAAGCTGCTGACCCAGCCTTCCACTTTGTCTTCTGTAGATGTGGAGGGGCTACGTTTGAATGAACCCTACACTATTCAAAATAGGATTCAGAAACGCATTTGTCAGGGTTGTCCCGATAACGAATCAATAGAATCGAGTTATATTTGTTTATATATTATAAGTCATTGGCTCACGTGATTATGGAGGCTGACAAGTCCCACGATCTGCAGGGTCAGTGGACAAGCAGGAGACCCAGGAGAGCTGATGGCACAGTTCCACGCTGAAGGCAGTAGGCTAAGGCCCAGGACAAGCTGATGTTTTCATCAGAGCCTGAAGACAGGGAAAAGCCAGTGTCTCATCTCAGAGGCGACTAGGCAGGAGGAATTCTTCCTCACTCAGGAGAGAGTCAGACCCGTTCTATTCAGGCCTCCCTGATTGTAGGGGTGTACCCACACTGAGGGGGTTGGTCTGCTTCCTCCAGTGTACCATTTTAGATGTTAATCTCATCGAAAACATCCTCCCAGAAACCCCCGGAATAATGTTTGGCCATGGTGTCCCACAGCCCAAATGGACATATAAATTTAACCATCAGATGACCAAAGATAAACACACATTCTCTGTCTTACTTACTCCTTTTATAACCACAGGAAAAATCTACAACTCAGTATTAGGCTAGGCCCATGTAAACAACTTACAGGACTCCCTCAGGAAAAACTTTTCTGTTATGTATTATAAGCAGAAATTATATACGGTTATTCCTTGATCGATGCCAGTGTGGGGGCACTGATTCCATGCACAGTCGAAAATTGGCATATAACTTTGTGGTCCCCAAAATCTTAACACAGTTGTCCCTTGGTATCCAAAGGAAATTGGTTCCAGGAGTCCCTGAAGATACCAAAATCTGTGGATGCTCAAGTCCCTTATGTAAATGGTGTAAAACAATTTGTAAAGTGGTCCTCTGCTTCTGAGGACTCCCAGTCATGGATCTAATATACATTCCATCCATGGTTGGTTGAATCCAGGAATGAGAAAGCAAGGCATTCGGAGGGCCCACTGTATATTTATTAAAAACAATTCATGTGGGCTGAGCAGTTCAAACCCGTGTTGTTCAAGGGTCAACTGTGTGTGTGTATCATTATATACACAGCAACCTAAAATGCAAATGATTAAAATGAGTTTTTTAAAATGAGAGTAGAAATATTAAGTAGAACTCAATAAGAAGGTAGTATTCAACATGCTTGATGTATAGCTCTTTGGTTTTTTCTTTTCCCAATTTGGTCTTATGCTTTCTACCATCCAATGCAGAAAAGAGATAAAAATATGATGTTATTTATTTATAATGCCCGTAAAATGGAAACCAAAGTCACTGTTGGGCACAGCTCTTTTTTCCTACTACAAGAAATAAAAGACAGTGAGTGAGTGAGTGAGAGAGAGAGAGAGAGAGAGAGAGAGAGAGAGGTGTCCCTCTTGGTTTCTGAAGCATATGAAGAAAGAACATTATAACTGATATAGGCTGTGCTTTGTTCTAGTATTGAGAATGCTAATAAAGATCTTGCCTCTGCTCTCAACCCTGGAAGGTAAGAGCTTCAGTTATGTAAGGAAGATGCTGAGATATGCTCTATAACTTATAGGAACGTAAAAAGAATGAATGAGATGGGAGGTGTTACACAAGAAAGCAGTAAAGTATAAATTCTCTGAGGTAAGGCAGTTTAAGTTTTGGAAGGTGCAAGTCAGTCCCTGCAATGTCATTTCAAATTAAGCTTCATGGTGGACTAGATGAGGCTATGGAACTGGTGAGCATAGGACGGACCCTCAGATGAGGTATTTTGAGTTGAGAGAGAATATATTTGAATGGTAAATGCAGCGTGGTGTAAGGTGTAAAATTAAGGCCCAATGTTATGCACTGCGTGGACATTTGGTGAAACCAGCAGGGCCTCAAATCGCCCAACTGCAAGTTCGCCTCCATACTCTTCACTTGCAGATCAATTCCCCTCCTAAACAGCCATCTTTATGAAGTGTACAAGGTATAGATCTTGTTTATTCCTAAGTAGCAGTTTTTCGTTCCGTACCAGCCTGAGGAATTTTGCAGACAAACTGATTACATGCTGCTATGGGAACTAGGGGTCACCTCATCCTCTTGTACCACAAACCATGCCTTCCATAGACCCTGCTTATTCATTCTGCTCCTGAGTGCAGCCTTCATGTGGCACTGAGGGGCATGTGGTGTCTTCGTCTCCACTCCTGAGTATACACGATTAATAAATGGCTGTTTCTGTGTCTAGTGTTGTTTGGACGCCACATAACCATAGTGTGGAAATTACTTCCTCACCTTATGGGGTAAAATAGAAGGCCATTAAGACAAGCTCTTATGAATTCCTTTGGGATGGTAGATAATCCAAAAAGAAATCTTTACCTGGGGAAGTATATTAGTTATCTCAGGCTGTCATAACAAAATACCACAGACTGGGTGGCTTAAACATCCAAAATTTATTTTCTCATTGTTCTGGAGGCTGGAAGCCCAAGATCAAGGAGCTGGCAGGATTAGTTACCTCCGAGGCCTCTCTCCTTGGCTTGCAGATGGCTGCCTTCTTCACTTGTCTGTCTCCTTGTGTGAATGCATCCCTGGTCTCTCCTTATGTGTCCTAATCTCTCCTTACAAGGACACCGTTCAGACTGGATTATAGCTTAGCCTAATGGCCTCATTTTGACTTAACCTTCTTTTTAAAGACCTTAACTGCAACTACAGTCACATTCTGAGGTACTGGGTGTTGTGACTTCAACAAGAATTTGGGTGGAGACACAATTTAGCCCCTAAAAGGCAGGATGAAAGGTGTCTTTACTCTTATCTGAAAGCAGGAGAATATAGTGCACACATAAGTGTCCTTTGCACATTTTATCCAGAGAGTTTCTGAGAAATAAGGGGGAAGTCCCTAAGGTGAGATGCATAGAAGCCACTGTGTTGACACTTTTTACTTTGAATGGGTAGAGCCAGATTCCACTGCATTAAAAGAGTATTTTATACAATAAAATTTCAGGATACAAAATCAATGTACAAAAATCCATTATGTTCCTATATACTAACAATGCAATTTCAGAAAAAGAAATGAAAAAAATAATTCCTTTTGGAATTGCAACAAAAAGAATAAAATACTAAGAAATGAACTGAACAAAGGATGTGAATGACTTATACACTGAAAAATACAAGGCATTATTAAAAGAAATTGAAAAAGACACAAAGAAATAAAAAGATATTCCGTGTTTATGGACTGGAATAATTGACATATGAAAAATGACCATATTACCCAAAGCAATATACAGATTCAATGCTATCCTCATCAAAATCCCAAAGGCATTTATTAAAGAAATAGAACAAAAAAAAATTATCATATTTGTATGGAACCACAAAAGACCCTGAATAGCCAAAGCACTCCTAAGAAAAAAGAACAAGGAAGCATATATGTATATATAACATGAGAATATAATGCTAAGTGATATAAGATATATGGAAGAAGATGAGAACTATATGATTTCACTCATATGTGGGATATAAAACTGAAAGCAACAACAAACAAAAAGTCATAGACACAGACAACAGTATGGTGGTTACCCAAGGGGAAGTGGGGAGGGAGGGAGGGAGGTAGAAAAGGGTAAAGGGGTCAAATATATGGTGATAGAAGATTTGACTTTGGGTGGTGAACACACAATACAATATCCATATGAAATTATTGAATTGTACACTTGAAACCTATATAATTTTATTAACCCAATGTCACCCCAATACATTTCATTAAACACACACACACACACACACACACACACACACACGAGCATTTTAATTAGGTTATCTTGAGTGTAATTTGGCAAATTCTAAGTGAGGGCTAGATTTTGGTGGAGAAGAAACAATAGAATATGGAGGTGGTTTGGATGGAAGGACAGCTGGAAAGGACTGGAAAAGTTGGTCTTTGACAAAATTCTAGGAGCTCTGAGTTTCATCAAGGCTGTAGGAAAAAAACACACCAATATTAAATAATAAATGCTGTAATGAGGAAACTATTTAATTTTACATACAAAAGTGAATTTTTGGCTGATTCGGTGTTCTTTTGTCTGAGAGCATTGTAATTTCTGTGACACATCCTTGATTTTAATAAAAAAAAAACATTCTTAGGATGATACTGTCTAGGCAAAAATCATAACTGCTATTTATTATATAACCAATATTTGCCAGTGATCCTGACAGACACTTTACATACAATACATACATTCCCATAGTCTTATAAGATAGGCTTTTTCGAATTCAGTTGTCAGATGAAGACTTGCAATATATTCTCACATTCACAAGTGGGTAAGTGACAGAACTAGACAAAACCCATGGTCTGAATTCTTCTACGGCACAAACTGTTCCTTCACTCCCACCCTGAAGCAGATCTTGTGTATCTTTATTCACTTTTTTTCTCACTACTCCAAAATGTATCTCAGGCTATTCAAAAAAATAATTTTTTTGCTCAAAGTATTGGATTGGAATACATAACCAGAGCAGTAAGAATACCAAAATAAATGAGCAGTATGAATAATGAAAGGATATAATATCGGGTAATAATATGATCATCTACATATGCAGTGTCAGTTAACCTCAAAAGATTGGGTGTTACAAAATTATCTGGTTCAGCTCATTTCGTATACTAAGTAAGTAAATCTATTACAACTGAAGTTACATTAAAAGGCCAAATGTGGGTCATAAAGAGAAGGAACAGAAGAGTATTTGTTTGGTTTTTTGTTTTTTTTTTTTCCCTCTGATAGTCCACCGCCAATCCTGAGTTCTCTGGTTTGTTCTTTAGCTTCCCATCTCACATCACTCATGAGACACAGACCCATTCTCTGCAAAATTTAAAATAGGAATATACTCAAGAGTTTGCAGAGATGTGGCATTTCTGGAAAAAAGCTTTTCATTGAAGAGGTGGGAGCCAAGATAAGGACCCAGATTGATGACTCAATCATATGTAGGTTCATGCAGAGACTTCCCTTCACTTGCTCTGGGACCTACGCTGTCAGGCTGACTTTGGCACGGACAATCTCAGAGGTAAGGACCTTGTTGTAAGGGGTCGGGGGTGGGGAGAGGGAAGTGTCTAAGGTTCTGAGAGGAGTATAATCAGAATCCTCTGGGAAACTGCGGAGTACCATCCACGCCAGAACAGAGGGGGCGCTGGAGATCCCACCGAGTCTGTCAGCCTTGAAAAGCCGGGTCATCGGTGAAGTGAAAGGCAGTGCTCACTTCCTCCTAGCGGTCTCCAGACGTGAGAGACTTTGCCTCAGGCAGTGGCCTCAGGACAGGCGACTGAGGAGGTCCAGGCTGCAGCAAGAGTCAAGGTGAGGAGTCCAAATGAAGAATGAGGGAACCCCCAGAGGCAAACCTCTGCCGCTCCCCCTAAAGACTTGCCCCTGTTTTCAGGCCTAGGGAACCCTGGGCGTGGCCGTCGGGCTGAGTGAGATTTCCAGCCGGAGGGTCGTAGAAAGCTCAGAGCCTTGGTATAAGTGGGCAGCCTCAGTTCAGGAGAGGGAGGAGATAAAAGACATTAGTAAGTGTCAAGGTGAGGAAACATGGGCAGAAATTTTTGCCAAGACCCTGTTGCAACTCTCGTCGGACCCAACATGGCAGTCGGGTAGATCGAGCCTTCCTTTCCTGCATGATGAATCAGGAAGTGGAGGGCCTTGACCTGACGGGGCGGGTACTATGCCCTGCAGGAAATCAATCAGAACTCTGAGTGAGGTCCTGGGGAACCATCAGCCCCAGAACGGTGAGGTGGCACAGAACTCGCCTCTGCCATCAACCCCGGAAAGAGCCCGGTGCAAGGCTATCAGGCTTCTTCCGCAACAATTATGAGGGCCTTGGTCTGAGGGGAGGGGCCTCAAGTTAGCAAAGTAAAGCATCCCAGGCACGGCTAGGAATCAGAGTAAGGAACCTATATGAGGACAGAGGGACTTCCCGCCATGTTGGTAGCCTGAGATTCCTGTGCATTTGGTGATATGATGACTGACACTCATTTTCTCCTATGGTGTGATAGGAGGTGGGGTGGGGAGTGAGATATTTTGTTTAAAATGGATGGTTTACCCTCACAGTAGGCAGATTTCAGATCTTTTCAGGAGTTAAGGGTCTAAGCCCCACCCCCTGCCCCCCCCGCCCCAGACCATGATGTCTGAGGGAAAACCCATAACGAGAGTGCAAGAGCACCCCTCTTCTCAGCCTTGAGGACGGTGGGCACATGGGGTGACCCTCATCCTTCCGGGGAGGGGAAGGGTTCTCAGGAAATGTTGGCAGGAGAGAGGACTCCCAGGCTATGTCAGGAGTCACAGGACAGATTGAGGGGACCAGCCATTATCGAATAGATAACAAATCTGAGCCCCACCTTTCCATTCAGAATTTAAAGGCTCATGGCAGGGCTGGCAGGTTAAGGCTCACCATCACTGATTTACAGCAAATCTAAGAGAGAAGAGATCTTTACTGAGAGGGTACAGCCACCAGTCAGCAGAAGGGTTTTATACCAGGTACTACCTGTAGACCAGGTGAGTGCCCTGAATAAGAAGTGAAGATCTAAGCAGCTCATAAAAGAGAAGGCTCCAAATAACTCTCAATTCGGTGCCCCCTGATAGAGATAGGGGCTAAAGAACCTTTTCGCTGTCTTCTCTGGGGTGTCAGGGAGGTGCTGGCTTTGGTCTGAGGTATCAACTTCATAGCAAGCAGAATAGAGGGTGCCCGGGAACTGCCAATACTTGACATGATGTTCCTAATTGTGAACTGAGAATACCCCAGACACTAGAGCAGAGGCTCCCCACTGGCAGCCCCTCCCCCCACACCACCCACCAGTACACCCCAGGCATGGCTGACAGGCTGCAGCCTGGTTCCCCTTACTCCACAGGGCTCTCGGGGCTGATGAGAACAGGAGCCCTGAGGGGGTCCTGTTCATTCTCATTCTCCTTTCTCCAGGTATCCACGTCTCCTGACCTTCTATCCATACTCCTGCCTGCTGTTCCTGACCATAGTGTCATCATGCCTCGGAGTCACAAGAGTAAGCATCAGGCCTACGAGAAACGCTGCCGGGCCCGAGGTGAGACTCAGGGTGAAGGTGCTAAGGCCACTGCAGTAGCTGAGGAGGAGTCCACTTCCTCCTCCTCGCCTCAGTGTGAAGGTAATACCCAGAGTCAGCCTGCTGCTGAGTTATGCAGCACTTCCCAGGGGCCTCAAAGCACACCAGTCACCACTACTGCAGTCATTTCTTGCCCTGGATCTGACGAAGCTTCCAACAGCCAAGATGAGGATACGGCAGAAGCCTCTGAGGCCCTGCCTTCCACTGAGAGCTCAGACATAGATAATTTAGCCAAAATTGTCGTGTTTTTGGAGCGATTCCTTCTGTACAAGTATAAAATGAAACAACGCACTCTGAAGGAAGAAATGCTGAGGCTTGTCGGCATATATTACCAAGACCGATTTCCTGAGATCCTCAAGAAGGCCTCTGAGCACATTGAGGCCGTCTTTGCGTTAGATGTGAGGGAAGTCGACTCAACTAGACAGTTATATGACCTTGTCAGCAAGCTGAAACTCCCCAACAATGGGAGGGTGCGTGCTGGCAGAGGCTTACCCAAGACGGGTCTCCTGATGAATATCCTGGGCATGATCTTCATTAAAGGCAACCGTGCCACTGAGGAAGAGATCTGGCGACTCCTGGGTCTGATGCGAGTATATGCTGGAAGGAAGCACTTCATCTATGGGGAGCCCAAGAAGCTCATCACCAAAGATTTAGTGAGGCTAAAGTACCTGGAGTACCGCCAGGTGACCGGCAGTGATCCTCCACGCTACGAGTTCCTGTGGGGTCCGAAAGCACATCTTGAAACCAGCAAGATGAAAGTCCTGCAGTTTTTGGCGAAGGTCAACGATACCGTCCCCACTGCTTTCCCAATCTGTTACAAAGAGGCTTTGCAAGATGAAGAAGAGAGAACACGGGCCACTGGATGCAGCAAGGGCTGCCACTACTGCTGAAGTCGGTGCACCTTCCAGGGCCATGACCAACGATGTCTTTCCATTCCTAGAGAAGTTTGAGGCTTCTTGTCCTCTAGACAAGAATATATAACATCATAATGGGAATTATAGTCTTGGAAATGTAAAAGAATCCCATAGTAAAATAGTTAGTTGAGAGAATAGAAAAAAAAAAAGATCAGTATTAGTTTTCCTTGTCCCTTTTAGTCTTCGGTTTTGCAAAATTAATTGAGTTATATTCTCTGATGTTCTTAGCTTATTAAGAAACATGAGACATTAAAATCTTAATAAATTAGACTTTGTGTTTGCTGGCTCTTTTTATCCACCACACATTGAGTATGTGCTCTTTGGAAGACTCAGTGTTAGGTGGGGATGCTAAAGAAAATCCAGCCTCTACTCATATGATTTTAGAGCCTATGAGTTGCACCCATGTGAGCAAGATGTCAAAATACTCATTATGACCTATAGGTAAAATTAAAAGAATGAGTAAGGAAGAGAGTGTTCTTTATGGGAGCAGTTAAGTGGAAATTTCCTGTGCAAGCAGTTTGGGACTTGAGGAATCTTTAAGTCCTCATGGGGATGTAATTTTCATTTACGCTATATGGTAGGCTGGTTGTGGAAATGGTGAGGCCCTCCGCTGACATGCTGCATAGTTGAGAGACAATAGTGTGTGTTAGTCTGTTTGGGCTGCTAAACAAAATACCACAGACTGGGTGGCTTAGACATTTTAACAATTAAAAGTCAGCAGATTCGGTTCCTGGTGAGAGCTCTCTTCCTGGCTTACAGACGACCACCTTCTCCCTCTGTCCTCACATGACAGAGAGAGAGTTCTTGTCTCTCTTGTCCTTATTATAAGAACACTAACTGCATCATGGCCACCCCATCCTCATGACCTCATCTAAACCTAATATAAACCTAAAAGCAACAAATGAACAGGACAAATGAACAAAGACTCATAAGAGACAAACAGAGACAATAGACTAGTGGTTATCAGAGGGGAGGGAGGAGGGAGGAGGGGAGAGGTAGACAGGGTAAAGAGGATCAAATACGTGGTGACAGAAAGAAATCTAACTATGGGAGGTGAACACAGTGTAAACATATATATGCCTTACTGTTAAAGTGTACGGCTGAAACTTACTGGATTTCATTAACCAATGTCATCATAGAAATAATAAATGAATGAATGAATGAATGAATGAATGAATGAATAAAAATAAAATTTAAAAGAGAAAAAAGAAAACCTAATTAGAAAAAAGAAAACCTTTCAAAGACCCCGTCTCTAAATAAGATCACACTGGGGGTTAGAATTTTAACATATGATAGAAACGCTGAGTCTATAATGGAAAACTGCTGCTATGAGTTACTTTGGGACTATGGGTAAACCAGAAAAAAATCTCTGCTTGGGGCAGGAAAGGAAGGTGCAGATGAACACAGTATGCAAACTAGGTGTTCTATGTGCATCATCTCCAGGAAGTTTCTGAGAAATAAGGGTGATATTCCCTAGAGGTGAGATGCCAAGAAGCCACTGTGCTAACACTTTTTGCCCCAGTTTGGAAGAGCCAGACCCTACTTCATTAAAATGGAATTTAAATTAGGTTATCTTGAGTGTAATTTGGCAAACTCTTAAGAGAGGGCTAACTTTTGTGAGGGTATAATGAATATAAGTAGAGGTGGTTTGGAGGGAAGGGTAACTGGGAGGGATGGAAAGACTTGTACCTTGACACCAATTCTGGGAGCTTGAGTTGCATCCAGCTGGGGAAGGCAACACCACACCTCAAATGATAAGTGTTCTAATGGGGAAATTTTACTTAGTTTTGCTAGTGAGGGAGAAGTTTTGGTTGATTAAGTGTTCTTTGAGAATACTGCATATTCTCTGACATCTCCTAGATTTAAAAAAAAAAAAATCCAAGAGAGGTGGGTGGTATCATCTGGGATCAAAATAATAATATTAACTGCCATTCTTCAAATATTCAGCAATATTTGCTAGTCATTTTGCCATGTGGTTTATATATAGTACATACATTTCAACAGTCCTATAAGATAGGGCTTACCAAACTCACTTAGAAGACGAAGAACCTGCAATTTGCTCAAGATCACAAGACTGGTTAGTAGCAGAACTGGGACTAGGCCTCTGGTCTGAAATTGTCTAGAGGCCACATTGTTGCACTTCTCCCAAACCGGAAGCAGACCTGTCCCTTAATTCTTTTCTGTCCTCACTATTCTAAAATGGTTCTCAGGCAATAAAAAGGCACCTTAGCCACAGTACTGACAATAGGCCTATTGAAGGGGAAGGTAAATATGACAATGAATCAAAATTTGGGGATTGTCCTTGGGTTTCATTTTCCCAGGATCCCACTGAGAGCTAACTGCCCAGAAGCTGGTATTTTTGTCCAGCTCCAGCTTTTTCCATCATCATAGCTCCCTCCCCTCAAGATTTCCCCAGAATGTCCTCCTTCCATGGAACATGACCTGCGGACCAGCTCTTCACTGCAGCCTCCTCTGAGGGTGTACGCTGCTCACAGTGGAGCAGACAGCTCATATCACCTGCTCTCCCGACAGGGCATCCCAGTTCCCTGGCAGTCACTTCTTTGGATCTACATCATCTTTCTATTACTGTTTATGTGGTAATTTGGAGATATATATTCTCTCTCTTTCTTTCTCTCTCTTCTCTCTCTCTCTCTCTTCCTTCCTTCCTTCCTTCCTTCTTCCTTCCTCCATCCCTCCATTGTTTTTCAAGTGTTGTTCCTTTTAATAGATTAGTTAAATAGCTTCTGAATATAAGTTTATAAATCACTTTGTTTATACATTTTTTGCTGTGTATCAAGTTTATAGTAGAGTTTTTATATTTCGTGAATCAAATTGGGAAGCCTTCTCTCTTATTTTTTATCCAAAAAAAGGATAAATAGCATTCAAATAGGTATTACTTTGAAAATGTGAAAAATCTCGATAGCAAAATGGTTGAGATCAAGAGATAGTGCAAAATAGAAAGTTATTATGCTGAGTGAAATAAGTCAGACAGAAAGATAAATACCATATGATTTCACTTATATGTGGAATCTAAGGAACAAAAAGGACGAACTAATCAAAAACAGACCCACAAATATAGGGACAATTTGGTGACAGAGGGGAGGGGTTTGGGGGGCTGGGGAGAATAGGGGGTGAAGGATTAAATAAGCACAAATTAGTAGTTGGGCACAAGGATGGGGAGCATCGCACAGGGAATGCAGTTAGCATTAATGTGATGGCTAAGTGGAGGGCCAGGGGAGGGAGGGAGCAACTGAGGGGATTGTTTTATAAACGATATAGATGTCTAAACAATATACTGTATACTTGAAACTAAATTAAAAATTTTATTTAAAAAAAAGAGATAGTGCCAAATAAAGATTGTTAATTCCTATCTCTCCTACATTTTTTGTGGTTCAGTAAAATTAAATGACACATACTTGGATTTCCTTAATTTTCTTAAGAATTGAGGATAAATTAAATGTTAATAAATTAGGTAATATGCTCACTTACACGTAATTATTAGAAAATCAAAATATTTCAAATCTTGATTTCAAAAAACAGAACTATATAAACTATTTTGGCATGTTAGGCTTATATGAATGCGTGCCAAATAATAAAATACTAATACCCATTTTACAAAGACTGCATATAGTGAATACTGACAGGAGTTCTGTGAGGGAGGGCAAAGTCCCGCACTTCCCCTCTTAGTTCTTTAACTGGTTGAATAATTAAAATGACATAAGGCAGATTAACAGGAGGAAACCAAGTTTTAATAGGAAAATCACATATACCTGAAAATTCCAAATACAGTAAGACAAAATGAGTATATATGTCATTCCGGACTAAGGAAGTAAGGGTTTGGGACTCCAAAGGGAACTAAGGTAGTTTACAGGGAGATGAAGAGTTACTGTTTAGTAAACAAGCATTTGCTGGGCTTTGATCAAATGGTTATCTGGGATGATAGTTCTTTGACTAGGGGAAGAAGAACCTTTGACCTTTCGTTTCTTAAAAATAAAATAATTCTCATGCCAGAGAGACACATTTCTGGGTTTACAAATTTTGCTTTCCTAGAGTTCTATGAGAATTAACATGTACAATTGTTTTCACTACATGAAAGCAGTTTGCGAAAATTGAAATTTAAGCCACAATGCTAAAATACTGCACGGGTCCAAGCCACCTGCTATCCATGAATACAATACTGCTCTTAAAGCATTATTTGGAAATTTAAAAGTTTCAAATATAAATATTGCAGGGATAGTACACACTGTGGTAAGATTTTTTAAAAAAAATTAAAGAGGACTAGTTCATGATACAGTCTACTGGTATATAACATTTCTCCTAGAGAAACAAAGAATGTTTTAGGACCAATGCATAAAACAGAAGCTCAGATTTCCTCCTTTGCCCGCCATTTATGTGATCATCCTTATTACATAGTCTTTTAAATCCTCAGAATACTTTTTTTTAGCTTTTGCAAATGGGCAGTTACTCATTTGCAAATAAAGGAAGTTCATTTTCTGATTTGCAGTTTCTCTAACATAATAAATTCTTATATGCAACAAGGGAGGAATTCTTTAATTGCTGCAAACTAAGAAAAAGTAAATTTCTTAACTCAATAAAATCTTTAAAATAATATACCACACTATTCTTTACAAGGTGAAAGTATCGTATGATACAGGTTGTTTATTGTATAATTTATTATTTTTGTCTGACCAAAACATAGAGTATAAATTTTATTTATCTAAATTGAAATGATTATACTTACCTGTAATTGAGTTAAAGTTTCCATCTGATTATTTAGCGTGAAAGTAAAAAGCATTAAATGGCTAAAGTAATAAAGAAAGCGATTTCTGATCTTTTATTTTGTATTGGCTTTGCTAATTGCGAAACCAACAGAAATACCACAAATTAGAACACCAATAAATTATTTTTAACAATAATGGACAATAGTCCTAACAGACATTAACATACTGATACTTAATATGAACGAAGAATTATAAATTTCCTTTTGAAGGATATCTCTATTCTAAGTATTTAGCATAATAGCATCGAGCATATTCTCAATGCTCAATAAATGTTTGAAATAAGCAAGTCAATTGATTAGCAGCATTATACATTCAATTATAGTTGGCATTATTGTATTGAATCACATTCTCCTAGAAATTGGTTATTCCTGTATGAAATTTATGTTAATTGTTTTAACCAGAATATCAACTTAATATCAACCCAGATAATAGAAAAAAATACTATGTAGAGCAAATGAATACCTTTAAAATTTCACAATAGAGGTCCATAAAATGAGATGTGAAAAGGACCATCGAAGTACTAAAAAGTGATTCCATTTCAAATTCCCTCCTTGACTTGTATTTTGTAAAATAAGGTTGTATGGGAAATGACAAAAACCCATTCAAAAAACTAAAGAATAAAATCATTTAGAAATTACAGCTCTTGGCTGTAAGGTCAGTGGTCACGTTACCAAAATTGAGTTAAACTTTCTCTCAATGTGAGACAAAAGTAATGGTTAGTTATACCAATTCTACTTCTCGGTTTGGAGTAATTAGTCCTGAAGTGCCAAATAAATTTCTGATAATGGATGATACTTTCTTTTACTCTCTTAAAGTGAAAGGAAGCAGAATTTGCCAATCCCAAATATGTCTCTTTGGCATAAGAATTATTTTGAGCTGATTATTTTTCAGAACTGCAGACAAAGGACAAACTCTGAAAACCATGTAAAATTTACCCTTTTTAAGAGACATTTATAAAGGAAATCTACATTTGTAAGGGTGTTTCCCTCTCTCTACCAATGGAGAAGGCAAGGACTTAAAACTGCATAACAACCTTACCCTTATTTACTGTGCCTTATCTCATAACCCATTCTGTCTTTAGCGGAAGATGGCATTTAAGGTAGTGGCTTGGGCCATTTTGGAGAGTTACTTGGTTTTCCTGGGTCTCTCCTATGTGTACAGGAGGTATGCATGTCATTAAACTTCTGTTTAATTTGATTTTTCTCCTGTTAATCTGTCTTTTATTAAGGTGGTGGGTGGGGGGTTCTCAGCCAAGTACCTAGAAGGGTAGAGATAAAATTATTTTTCTTACCCTACACAAAAATGTATTTGTTAAAATATACATTTCATCAGATATCTCATTTTGCTCATTTTGTTTTACAGCTTTACAAGCTTTATTACTGTTGTTGGAAATAGTATTTAATTACTAATTATTCTCCAAATTACCCAGGCAGTTAAATAGACATCTATGACATCTTAAACACTAAATACTAAATGAAGACATTAAAATCTAAAAAGTGCACAAAGTAAGTTTGCAAACTGCTGTGTCCACACTTTGCCAATTAAAAGACTGTAAGATAAAAACTATCGAAATTCCAAGATTTTTTTGACTACCGAAACAAAAAGATCAAGTAAAACTAAGTAAAAATATGACTCCTTATATTATTGCTGATTTCTGGGATAACAATGTTAATCGGAAATTATTTAAAAAGCAAACTAAGACTAATACTCTTAAATCAAGAGTATTGCTAATAATTAACATAAAGAACACCCACTGGAAACATACTGCCACAGAGCAGAAGCAAAATGTGACCAAATATTTTGCAATGAATGTTTAAGAAAATACAACCAAGCATTCAGCTCTCTGACCAAAGACCCAAGACAGAAATACAATAAAGCAGGAAAGTGGTGACAGGAAAGACAACAGGATCAGATGAAAATTAAGATGGCAGAACTGAGGAAAGAATCATTAGGATAATTCAAATGATCAGAGAAAGGAAGAGGCATTTTAGAATGAATGCAATAGACAGTTTAAGAAGCATAATAAGGAGTATTGAGGAAATTAATGATAAAAGAATATTATAAAATGAAAACCTATGCCAACCTAAATCAGCTGTCTTAGATAGCTGAGTGACTGGTCCATTTTTGGCAGTGAGTGGTTATAAACAACCAAAAATGTAATACAATATTGTAAAAGTGGAAATTATCCAGTTTCAGGGAGGTGGTATCTCTAGGCACCAGCCCCCAGGGAGAGCAGTAACTCAGTTACAGGGAGGTGATATCTCCAGGCGCCAGCCCCAGGAGAAGCACAACATTCCAAGGTGCAGATGATAAACTGTTTACTAGGCCCTGTTTGATCTGAGAGTCCC
The DNA here is from genome assembly GCF_902729225.1 of Pteropus medius. Lineage (NCBI taxonomy): Eukaryota > Metazoa > Chordata > Mammalia > Chiroptera > Pteropodidae > Pteropus > Pteropus medius. The sequence goes on along the minus strand of NW_024345917.1, from coordinate 319,744 downwards.
CCGGATACATTTATCTTTGTACAAAACGTTAACGGCTAACTTCTGCTTCTTGTAATCTGCTTATTCAAGGATATAGTTGGAGGCTTTATAAGCTGCCTCCTCTGGAAGCTTGGGGCTGATCTCCTCTAACCCTGCGCGGTAGAGAGTCAGTCGCCGGCCGGCTAATAAAGGCTCATAATTAATCTCAATTGGCTCCATGGGTCTTAGAATCGTTCACGCCATAACAATATTGAAATACGTAAGCTTATATTTTGAAGGTTATTATACAGCTAAGAACAAATTAGAATAACCTTATAAGAATTGACTTCCTTGTGTTAATGATATTCAAATATCTTTGTACTTTTGTATTTTTAATTTTATTAAATATATTATATGAAGATAGATATGCACAATTTTAAATATATGCTTAAAATGAATATAGATGGTTTATTTTTAGTGCAGCCTTTTTTACATGTCTACTTTGCTTGGCTCACTATATGTCCCCTTCTCTGTCGCATACATGTGTATGCAACTTGCTTTTCTCACTCAATAATAACTAATGAAAACATTCAACTCAATTAGTAAAGTTATCATTCATTTTTTAAAACAGTAATATAATAACTAATGGTATGGATATAATATAGGGAAGAGGCAAGAGAATTTAAAATGTTAATTCACATTCAGAGACTGCCATATGCTGATCAGCCCTGCAGCCAGGCCAGGAGGACATCTGCAGAACAAAGGAATATTTCTGTTGAGATTGCCAACAACCCATTTCCCATACCTATGAGGGGGAAACAGGAAAAACAGAGTCTTTTAGTGGTGTCCTACACAAATAAAATTGTTCATTCCCTATGGTTTAAAGGCCTGGAACTGCCAGCAGGCCTTTCAAGCTACATACTCTTCTCCTTCCCCTTCCTCTGGTACGTCCATATCGAAGGAAACCAGTAAACAAACTCTTTAAACTATAACTCACAGGAACTAAAGAACGATACATAAACTGAATTCCTAGAACACTCAGAGTCCCTCTCGCTCTCTTTACTCTGTCCCTCTCAGGGCCTTCGTTCTCAGTGCCTTTAATCTGTCTCCCTCACTGTCCTTGTCTCTATTGTCTCTGTCCCTTCGAGTCTCTCTCAAGCTCTCTCTCTGCCTCTGAGAGGAGACCACACTCTGTCTACAGAGTGTTACCCCTTCTCCAATAAACTTTCCTTTTGATTCTAATTTCGGCATGTGTGTTGAATTCTTTCTACACTCTCCACCAAGAACCCTCTTCTTCTCTCAGTGCAGACCTTGGTCTCCCCTACTTGGTGTAAATTTGCCCTGTCCCACATCAGATGTACCACAATTTGTCTTGACATCTTCCTAATGACAGAGATTCACTTTGTTTCCACTTTTTTGTGTGTGTTTTTGAAACAAATTTTGCAGCAATAAACTTTTGCATGCATATGTCTTTATGTGCTTTTATTTCTATGGGATGGATTCCCAGGAGTGGGTATATGTATTTTTAATTTTAATATATGTTGCCAATTTGCTTTCAAAAAGCCTTTAATGCATCAGAATTTCACTATTATGAGAGTATCTTTTTTCCTTAGTCACCATCAACAATAGACATTATAGCTCTTTTTAATGTTAGCCTTTCTATTAAGTAGAATGGTGTTTCACTGTTATTCTAATTGGCATTTTCCTGACTGCTTGTGAATTTGAGCTTCTTTTTATATGTCTGTTGTCTCTTTGGATTTGTAACTTTGTGAAATGTACATTTACATTTTTTTTTCTATTGGACCACATGAATTTTTCATCAATTCGTATTTACTATTTTATAGAAATTAACCGTTTGTTGATTGTATTACTTTTTGTTTTTAGGTCTACTACTTAAGGATTGACATGTTTTATATTTAATTGCACTTAAATTAAAAAAAAAATACTTCTATCTTTTATGGGTTTTTGGCTTTTAGTTATGATCAAAGTCTTCATTGCTCTTGCTTCTTACATGAAGTTTTCAAGATTTCCTTAAAGATTTTTATTGTTTTATTTTTACATTTATATAACTCATACATAACCCATCTGGAATTAATGTTAACTTATAAGAAGGAGGCCCACTTTTATTTTTTTCCAAATGTTTTGCAGATTATATCTCCACTATTTAATATCCATCCTTTTTCTTCCACTGAATTGAACTATCTGCTTTGCTATGTATCATGCTCTTAAATAATATTAGTATATATTTTCCTATTCTCTATCTTGTTGCCCTGTTCCACTTCGTCTACATTGTGAAAAACATGATCTAATACCTAAAATCCATTTCAACTCATGTTAAGAGATACCCAATTCATTAAAGAAGCAAAGAAAAAGGTATTCAAACTCAAGGAATAGAAAAGACCACCCTAAACCCAGTGGAAGATTAACTATGCCAGTAATAATCATCTTTGTTGGGCAACTGATTATTGTAGTGGTGACTATGTAACCTGGGTCTGGCCATATAGCATAAATGGAGGACCTCTCTATGGCACTTATGGAAAACATCTTATTTTTTTCCCGAGTTAAAAGGGATATACTCAGCTGGCTGGATACTTTTAGATATTTCCCTCTCTATAAAGCAATGCCAGATTGATTGGAATGCAATGATTTTAGGTAACTGTAATGACAAGTCCTTCCCTTTCCTTCCTTCCTTCCTCCCTCCCTTCTTCCCTTTTTCTCTAACTCAGTCAGTTATTTTCCTTTCTGAAAGAAAACAGTAGAGTTTTAGAAAATAGCCCAGCTATAATAAGGGCATCTTATTATTCAATGTTATAGTGAAGTCATTCCAAATAACAAATTTTACTTGATTAAAAAATAAATGTTTATCATGATAAATAATTTATTTTGTGAGGAGTGAAGAAGGATGGAAGCAAACTCGATTCTTTCCCACTCTTCATGGGGACCTGAAGTTTAGAGACCAACCCTCTAAACTTTATGCACATTTTTTGGAAAATTTTTCCTTGGAATCAATTTTATTTTATGACTTCTTTGACTCAAAGAAAGAGAGTGATTCCTCTTAAATTCTATTTCATATAATCACAACCTAGTTCCTTCTATTAACTCTTTCACTGTTATAAACTTTTGAGAAGTGATTTTTTTACAATATCATGGCCAAAAGTTACTGGCTGCTAAAATAATTTGTAACTTAGAAATGAAATCCAGAACAAATACATTTCTTTCTAACTCGTCTGAAAGGAGTTTTGGCCCCTATAGGTAAATATTTAAATTAGCTTCATGGTGAATAACCTATCGATAAAAACCTCAAATTGATAACCATAATATTTACCTTTTTATGTAATACACTTGATAAATCATAGATTCAAAAATTGATACTCAGTTCTTAGGTATCAATGATGAATATAAAATGATTTTTATTCCTTCTAACACTGGTCTGGGATTTTGAAAATATATTTAGGATGTTCTGGAAATGGGCTGTCTTGTTTCTTACACGTATCTGTTAAGGCAGGTGCCCACTTTTAAAGCTAGTTTTCAAATAGCATTTTAGGATTTAGTTTTAGCAGGTTTATCTCTGAATAAAAAGAGAATTGTCAGCGTGATTTCACTCTAATGTGTAATCACTTATTGCTAAGTCAGTTTTATTTGAGTATATATTATATATTTAACCCTTTGGCTGGGATCAAATGTAATTAACTTTTTCAAGTGATTTTATTGGATTCAGCAAAGATAGAACTGGTGATCTATTGGTCAGCTTAACCTTCAGTTATTTCACTTTAAGAGGTGCAATTTTCACAGAATTCAAATACGTCTTTAGAAGTCAGTGCTATAATTTCTGTGTAAATATTTGTGGAACTCAGTTGAAATTTGATTTTGATTATTTGAGTAAAATATTCTTGTGTAAGAACTGAAAACTAAATATAGGAAAACTGGTTTTGTTCAATTATTTATCAATATTGTTGAATCTAGTTTTGTTCAAAGAAGAAAAAAATACATCCTTTAATTTATTTCATATGAATATGTTCCAAATTTTAGCTATTTGCGTAACATTTTTATATTTGTCATGTCTATATATGATTCTGTATCATTTATTGATTTTAAAAATCTTTTTGTATTTTAGAAAATATTAAAAATGGAAAGTTGATATCATTGCTATCAGTTAAAACGGCAATGTTCATTTTGTGTTAAATCCATTAAAATGAATGAAGGAAGGAATTTAGGGGGGAATCCAAGTGCCTTCCTATTAAAATTAAAGCTTGTACCAAAGAGGAGCAGAATTTGCCACCCTCGAATATGCGTCATTGGGATATTTATTATTTTAAGATGGTTATTTTTAAGAAACAGAAGACTCAGGAAAAACCTTTGACTTTCTCCTAACTGCCTAAAGGAATTTGGATAGAGGACCTGCTCCAGGGAGGGAGCTATCATCCTAGATAATAGTTTAATATGAACTAGGTGTGATAGACAGGAAGGAATCTGGCAAGGCCCATTTGATCAAAATCCTCTTTGTGTCCCATTGTTAAAAATGGCTGAGCAAACATTTGTTTACTAAACACTTGCTTTTATATCTCCCTGCGAATTGCCTTTCTTGCCTTTCAAATCCCAAACCACTACCCCCTCAACCCTTCTCCTAGGTCAAATTGGCATATATGCCTTAACTGCCCAAATATTCTCTAGTCTCATATTTTTATGGAAACCCAGAACATACTTAAATTTGATTATTTTCTTCTATTAATTTGTCATGTCATTATTATTATTCAACCAGCCAGAAGAACTAAGAGGGGAAAGAGGAAATTTTCCCCTCCCAGACAGTACTGTTGGTATATTTTTTAATATACCCATTCGTATGAATCCAAAAAATTGATTTAATTTTAATAAAGTCATACGTGGCAGATTTTGTTACAAATACATTTATTTCTTTTTCCTGTTTTGTTTTTTCATTTTTTGGGGGGTTCTTTAGATTCCACATATAAGTGAGATCATATAGTATTTGTCTTTCTCTGTCAGACTTATTTCACTTAATACAATGCCCTCGATTTTCATCTATGTTGTTGCAAATGGCAGGATTTTCTTTTTTTTTATGGCTGAGTAAAATTCCATTGCTGACTGACTTCTAAAAGTATGCATTCAATACAAATTGACATGCCATGCTTACTCTTTTCAGACATCGATCTAGGTAGGCATTCTTCTAATTTAATTACCATAGCAACTCTATGAGGCCAGATGTTTTATAAAAAATGTCACCGACTTTCATGACATCACTTTACTAGCCATATGTCCTCGAGTTCATTGTATTAAGAAAAATAAAAACTGGGAAAAAAAAAACCTCCCATGGAAATTCTTCTTGTTCTCCCTTGATTATAGCGAATAATTTGGAGTGACAGGTATTTATTTTCTCCAAAGCTTATTATTACACACTCTCAATTTCTTTTCAGTCCCTTATGCTGAGGGAATATATAATAGTTTATCCACATCTCCAATGAGAATGCTAAAGCTGCCACTCTGATGATTGGATAATTCTTTGATGTCTCTTATCCCTTCTCTCTGATATTATAGAAATCAGAATAGCGATTGTAAATGCTTCATCATGGAACTTTCTTCTTCAGACTAGAATTCTTCCAGCCAGAAACAAAAGTAATTAAAGGTCAAAGAAAATGTGATTTTGGGAAAAATATTGAAGGGATGAGCAGAAAAGATGAAAGGGATTAAGAAGTACAAATTATAAAGTATAGCGCAGAGAGTGTAGTCAATAATATTGTAATGACTATACACAGTGTCAGATGGGTATTAGACTCGCAGTGGTAATCACTTCATAAGGTATATATAGATGTCTAATCACTATGCTGCACACCTGAAACTAATATAGTATTGTATGTCAACTATAATTAAAAAATAAGTTTAACAATTCAAAATTTAAAAAAAATTTTAATTTAAAAATAGAAACAAAAATTTTAAAAATTAAAAAAGAAAAATAAAGAAAGAAAAATAAAGAAAAAAAGAAACTGATTTACTCTTCTCCTTTGCCTAAAGCCTTCAAGAAAGGCCAAGATTTTTTTATTTGTTTATATTTGGCTTAAAGGCAAACTATTTCAACTTCTGTAAGATTTTTATATAGGTACAGGTTTAAATACATAAATTATAGGATTATAAACCTGGAAGGAAATTACCAAGATCTTCTCACTTCCTGATATAGAAATGGACTGTCCATATCAAGAAAAATGGTTTTATGACTCTGTGTTCTGTTATGTTCTTTAGTATCTTCAAAGATAATGTAGATTAATCTAATTAATGCAATTAATGTAATTAATGTAGATTAATATTGTTATGTTAAAAACCTCATTTCTCTTTAATATATATTAAAGGAAAATATAAGTACATTTTTGTTGCTGTTGTTGCTTGGCCTTATTATGTTTCATTTCTCATATTTGATTACTTAATTATTTTTTATCACTGTTTTTCTTTATCCTTACTGTTACAAGTAAAATAACCTTCATTATAATATTTGGTATTTTTGTTATATACCACTGAAGGCTTATCCAAAATATAACTATTAGTTTAACAGATCAAAATATATATTTACCTTAAGCATTTTTAAATATTCAATAAGAAAAATCTTGATCTCTTCTCTTAAACATTTTCTAAAAGCAATTCCTCAGTTCTTATTCATATGATTTCATTAATCATGTAGAAGGGACCAAGGCACAAATTGTGATTAGTGTTTATATTTTCATTCTGGTTATTTTGTTTTTGTTTTTACAGCAAGCACCACGTATTTTGGCTTTATTCCCAATTAACCTCTTCCCACTCAAGTATCTGCTTCCTTGTCACTGTCAGCCAGTTGTGGTCACTGTAGATTAGATTTTATTTGACACAGTTCTACTTTTAGTTTAGGATATTCTCTAAATCCAAAGTGTAAACAGCACCTTCTGTTCTTTCACATTCTCCCTAATATAAATGTCAAAATTATATAAAATAAAAAGAAAAAAATCTGCTCTTTAACCAATAAATACATAAAGTTGCCAGATGGCTTTACCAGCACCTAAAATCTTCTGGGTTGAGGAATTATGTTTGAAGCATATATCTCCTGTCATGAAACTATCAGGGGTGGCCAAATTTCATCAGCATTGATCTGTGTATATTAGATTCTCAGAAGCCCCTGACTTCATGATGAGCACCTGCTTTGGGTTCTACAGGGAATATCCCAAACACATAACAGTTTCCAAAGCAAAACAGGCATGTTATATATATTTTTAACAGAAAGTGCTAAAATTTATTTTTTTTAGAATTTGGTCATTTTAATGTCTTTATTATATTTCAGATGTCCCATTAAGTTAGATCATATTTACTGATCAAGAAAATGCCCAATTTTCATAAATCACAAACGTTAAAATAATTCCTTAAATTCACCATTGTTTATAGGCAATAATTTATATTTTTGATATTATATTGCCCTTTAGTTGGACATTTCCCACAATTTAAAAAGTATCCTGTTTAAGAGAAAAAACAAATACTATATGATTTCACTTATAAGCAGAATCTAAGGAACAAAAAGAACAAACTAATCAAAAACAGACTCACAAACATAGAAGATGATCTGGTGATGGCCAGAGGGGAGTGGGGTTGGGGGGCTGGGAAAAAGAGGTGAAGGATTATAGAAGGGCAAATTAATAGTTGATAGATGGTCAGGGGGATGGGGAGCATGGCATAGAGAATGCAGTTAGCATTAATATGATGGCTAGGTGGAGGGCCAGGGAAGGGAGGGAGGAATTAGGGGTATCACTCTATAAGCTATATAAATGTCTAGCCAATGTACTATATACTTGAAACTAATAATAAAATTAAATTTTAAAAAACCCTCTTCTCTATAAATAAATAAATAAATAAATAAATAAATAAATAAATATTCCATTTATTTTCTCTGATATATTGTAATTTTAAAATGTACCTACAGTTATAAGGTAGCAAAGAGGCAAGAGAGAACATTTTAAATGTTAAAGCAAGCTATATTCAGAGCCTGAAATATGCTGATCAGCCCTATAGCCAGACCACTGGACACTTGCAGAACAAATGAAGATTTCTGCTGGGATTGCTAATAAACCATTTCCCCACACCATGAAGCGGGGTGGGGGGAGGGGGACAACCATAAAAACAGAGTCTTTAAGTCAAGTCCTACACAAAATAAAAGCATTCATTCCCTATAGCTAAAACCATGGGGGAACCTGTGGATCAAAGGCTGGGAACTGCCAGCAGGCCTTTCACACTGCATGTTTTTACCTTTTCATGCAGCATACTCTTATCTTTTTTCACTGTATGTCCATACCATCAAAGGAAAATGGATAAACAAAGTCTCTAAACTGTAATTCGCTGAAACTAAGAATGATATATAAACTGAAGTCCCTGAACACTCAGGGTCCCTCTCAGTGTCTTTTTCTCTGTCCCTGTCATTGTCTCTGTCTCTCTCTGTCTGTCCCTCTGAGACTCTCTGGGTCTCTCTCAATCTCCGCCTCTGAAAGGAGATCACCCTCTGTCTGCCACTTCTCTAATGAACTTTCCTTTTTTTCTTTAACTTTGGGGTGTGTTTGAATTCTTTCTTGCACTCAGCCAAGAACTCTCTCTCCATGCAGGGCTTGAGATTCCCCCACTGCGCCCCAACTCAGAAATTTGCCCTGTCCTTCAAATTAAAACCATTCGATTATATACCCTTCTGATCTCAGAAGCTAAGCAGGGTCAGGTCTGGTTAGTACTTGGATAGGAGACCACCTAGGAAGACCAGGTGCTGTAGGTGGAAAAGAAAAAAGGAAAGAAAAGAAAAGAAAAGAAAAGAAGAAAAGGGAAGGGAAGAGAAGGGAAGGGAAGGGAGAACATTCAATTATTAACTGGTAGTTAAAATGGAATAGAAATAAATGAACATAGAGTTGAAAAATGAGAGAAAATAAAATAATCCAGAGGAAAAAAATCATAATAGTAAAAAGAAAACTCACTAAGAGATACGAATAGCAGCATGTACATGGCAGAGAATAAATCCATTGATGTAGAAGAGAACTAGAAAAATTAAAACAAGGAAGGATGACTCGAAACAGATATTTTTGGATAAAAAAACAGTGAATATTTACTCTACATATCCCCAGGTGTCTTAAAGGAAAAAAAAAATCACAAAAGAACTGGAGCAGAAGCAAATATTTCTATCAAGAGAAGAAACTTTCCCTGAGAAGATAGAAAACTCTGATTTTGTAGTTCAAACAGTTAACATTTCATGAAAGAGATACAATCAGAGGACATACATACAGATTGCCAACAGGTGCATGAGCAGGTGCTCAGCATCACTAATCATCAGGGAAATGCAAATCAAAACCACAATGAGATATCACCTCACGCCTCTCAGAATGGCTGTTATCAAAGAGACAAGATATAACAAGTGCTGGTGAGGATGTGAGGGAAAAAAAGGACTCTTGTGCACTGTTGGTGGGATTGTAAACTGGTGCAGCCACTCTGGAAAACAGTACGGAGATTCCTCAAAAAATTAAAAATAGAACCTCCCTATGATCCAGCAATCTTACTTCTGGGTATTTATCTGAAGCAAACAAAAACATTAACTTAAAAAGATGTTCCCATGTTCATCACAGCATTATTTATCATACCTAAGACATGGATATATAGTAGTCCTCAAAAAAGGCAATTCTGTCATTTGTGACAACATGGGTAAGCTTTGAGAGCATTATGCTAGGTCAAAAAAGTCAGACGGAGAAAAAATACTGTGTGATCTCACTTATTTGTGGAATATAAGAACAAAAACAAAAACAAACAAAACAAATTGGCAGATACTGAAAACAGATTGGTGGTTGCCAGAGATGGGGTAAGGGGTGAGTGAAAAGGGTGAAAGGGGTCAAAAGATACAAACTTCTAGTTATAAAATAAATAAATCTTGGGATTTAAGGTACAGCATGCTGGCTAGTTAATAATACTGTAATGTATATTTGAGAGTTGCTAAAAGAGTAGATCTTAAAAGTTCTTATAAGGAAAAAAACTTGTAACTATGTGTGGTGTTGAATGTTAAGTAGACTTACTGTGGTGAACATTTCACAATATACACAAATACCAAATCATTATCTTGTATACCTGAAACTCATAATGTTACATGCCAATTATATCTCTATGAAAAAAAAGAGATAAAATCAGATATGTCCAATTAAATACTTGAAAAATAAAGATGGAAGGACAATTCCTGATGCATCAATCCAAAAAATGACTTTGAAAAAAAAATGCAACTTTTTTTTCTTTAACCAAGTATTGATACCTTGGCAAGATGCACACTTCTTAGGAGAATGCACACACTGAATCAAGAAGAAGTTGGAAAAAAACTTAATATCTAATCCATTTAATAATGATCTGTACCCAATTAACTAAGACTTTCTGTCATTCTACAATGATAATAAGATGTCATGAAACAGCATCACGGAAGTTAAGTTTGTTAAAGTCACAAAAGCAATAAGTGACAGAGCTGGGAGTCAAACCAAAGCTTTTATATGCTTTGCTCTTAACAACTCTCTACTTTACTATCTTCATTTAAGGCTGTATAATAATGCAGGAAAATGTCTCTACATATATATGGGATAAGTACATAAGTATATAAAAGTAATACACCTGTACATGTTTCTAGGTAAATATGTATGTACTGGTCTATGTATGCTATGCATAGATTTGTAAATGTATATGCATATATATGTATATGTGTCTACATCTGTTTATCCATATGAGTGTATATGAAGGCAGAATGAAAACCACATTGAGTATAAAATATAATTCTGAAAAATATGTGTACATGTATAGATATATTATGCACACAACCATATACAGAAATAATAAAAACGTTAGTAGTGATGCTCTCTAAATGGTAATTTTATAGGACAACTTAAAAATATAATTTTGAATACTTCCTGTTATCAACAGTGAGTGTGTGCTACTTTGTAGAATAAAAATATCATTAAATAAAAACAAAGAAACAAAAAATAAACATCATTAAATAATCGATTAAGCATACCAATTTAAGGGACAATTAAAAACTTAACCATTGTTGCTTAAATATTAAGCAAGAACACTGTTGGTCCCCATGATTATAGAATGAATAAGAATGAACCACTTGTTTGCCTCCATAATCTTACCTATTTCCAGTTTTTCAGAATTAGTAGCCCTGCAAAAGTAATAAGATTGCCACTGCATTGCACAGAACACTATAATTTTTAGTTGTGCATAGTTTTCCTAGGTCATATGTCATTTTCATGTGGCTGGAAACAATATTGCTGAATCTTAGACTTTTGTCTCAGTTTGACACTTACTCAAATTGGATAAGTTATTTAAAAATCTTTATATTTTAGGAACATTAATTGAGAACCTGTGAACCGCTTCTATATTAACTAGGTATGCATAAAATATTGGTTTACTTATATACAGAATAAAATGTGTATACTAGCTGGTATGTGAAATACCTTCTAAGTGATAATATCCCCTGAGTAATAACACTGAAAAAAAAAGATCATTTGAAACTGTAAATTGGCATAACGTTACTTTCTAATGTCCACTCTCAGTAATAAATGTCGGCTTCTGCTGTGGAAAAAATGGAGAAATAAATATTTTTAAAAGTTTAATAATATTGGGGAGAGACTGATGTGTGAAGAAGAAATGAGTTTATATTTTGCTGATTAGAAGGTAAATTTCTAAAGCCACTTTGGGAAGCAATTAATAGAATACAGTAAAATTAAAAAAAACCACATATTTTATGACCCAGTTTTTTCACTTCTGAGTATTTACACTAGAGGTGCTCACACATGTTTTATTTATTTGCATTGGTATTTGTAGTAATGACAAATGGGAAAAAAAACCACTAAATATCCATCATGAAGGTATTGACAAAAACTACAGTATACCAAGGAATACTCTGTAGTAATTAGTAAGTTTGCGATTGATATATGTGTCTTGATTTGTAAATATAACCAAGGTAACTTGTTGAGTAATAAAAAAAAGTAAATGCAAAGTGATACATACGAGTTAGATTTAAAAACATTATATGAATTATGGTAAAGACAAATAAAGCTGGGAATCCATGGAAGAGGTTTGGTTGATACATACCAACCTAGGAAAGAGAAGGGGCTTGTTGGTAATGTTCAAGGAAGAATTTATCTGTATTCGTGATTTTTGTTTTAATGAGACTATATTTATATATTGTATTGTGGTTGGACTTTGATAATGTTTAATTAAAATAATGAGATTTTTTCCTATTCATATAGTGCCATGGTCTGAATGTTTGTGTTCCTCCAAGATTCGTGTTGAAATCTTAATGCCCAACATGATACTATTAGTTGGTGGGACCTTTGATGATTAGGTCATGAGGGCTCTGAATGAGATTAACACCCTATAAAAGAGGCCCCAGAGAGGTCCCGTGCCCCTTCCACCATGTGAAGCCATACAAAAAGTCTATAGTCTAGAAGAGGACCCTCACCTGAACATGCTGGCACCCTGATCTCAGACCTCCCAGCCTCTAGAAATGTGAGAAATAAATTTCTGTTGTTTATATGTCACCCTGTCCGTGGTATTTTGCTATAGCAGCCTGAACGGACTAAGACAGATAGCCACTGATTTATACATAACGCAACTCTCAATACGCTTTAAACATAATATGAGGGCCTGTATTTAGAAAGGTGCAAAATTCTATATTGAGGGTCATGCAACAATACACAAAAAAAGGAAGAAATAAACTATTTTTGTAAGATAAATTTTGTTATTTGTATGATTTTACTTATTCTCAAATTAATCAAAATTAAATTTCTATTATGATTTGGAGGGATGGAAATTTGTCTCAATAAGAGACTAGATTTCCATTGTAGGAAAAGAAATGAAACATTAAAGCTTATTTGGCAAAAGATGAATGGTGACTTCATTTATCATATCTCAAAACATCAAAAAATAAGTATTTGATATAACAGAATGAGAAGTCTAGATATATGCCCAAACTAATAAAGATATAGAGATCACTTTAAAGGTGGACTTTCAAGTGAGTTAGAAAGAATAGATTATTTAAAAATCATATTCACAGCTGAAACTTACTGGAATTAGAAGAGACACAGAAACATAAAAGGAAAAATTAATAAGTTTGCCTAGATAATGAAAAAATGTACCGTATATAAAACATATGTATAAAAAATAAATGAGCTTCAAAAATATATCCAACATATATGGCAATCAAAGAATTAAAACTTTAATATATCTAAAGCTTTTATAAAGAGGACAAGCCAAAAACAAGAAAATGTCATTATTATTTTAAAAAATGACTAAATGACAGAGCAGGGAATACTCTCAGACCCTGAAAATCTGGCACCAGAATTATCATGCAGACACACCAGGTCAAGGACCAACTTTACTGCTTCTCCTTGCTAAGAGAGTGCTCTTTTAAGCACTGCGTTTTTTAGGGTAACAGAATTTGTCACCACAAAATATGCCTCTTTGGCATGAGGATTATTTTAGGCTGGTTAATTTTAAGAACCAGTCTATGGCCATGCCACTCTGAACAAGCCCAATCCTATCTGATCTCGGAAGCTAAGCAGGGTCAGGCCTGGTTAGTACTTGGATGGGAGACCACCTAGGAAGACTAAGTGATATAGGCGTAAAAAATAAAAAAAATATAAAATATAAAATTAGGGATTGTAAACTGACAAGGTCTTTGCAATCTGTGAGGTCAACCAAGGGTTGCCTCGCCTAAAAAATAAAATAAATAAAAAATAAAAAATAAAATAAAATAGAGCCACAAATCAAAAAGAGCATGGTCTCTAAATATTATTTAAAGAAGAACCACTCACAGGTTTGGAATACTCATATCGAATTTATGATAAATAATCTTTTGTAAGACTGAGTTTTGATGCTTATCTTTTACAGGTACTAGTGATACTTTTTTCCCCCCTAAGCCTTGTATTGGCTAGTTAATAATTTTGTAACCATTGACCTCTTCTTATCTTCATTACCTCATCTGTAATATGAGTATCTGCCCCATTTGGCTGATATAATTCCTAAGAAAGAAATGTAAAGCACTTATTAGCTTAATGTTCTGTTCACAAGGAAACTTCTCATAAAGGTCTATTATTATTAACTTGAATTAAATTAAGTTACAAATACTGTGAAAAATGTATACATCAGTTAATTATACACATATAATGGCACATAAAAAGGAGTCAATTAATTTTGTTCACTAGAAATAATAAGAAAAAGCATATGGTAAAAACTCAAGTAGAGCATGAAATGAGTGGCAGTTTTCCTCCCCATGTACCACTGTTGTTCAATTTCCTCTTCTCCATGGAAAACTCCTAGCCAAAAATTTAGGATTAAGTACTGTTTTAAGTATATTGAATTAATAGGTTAAGTATATCATTTCTTATCATATATACCTCAGCTCAGTGTCTCTCCATATAAAGCATCCAATTAATCTATCCAATAGGTATTCATTAAGCATTAACCAAGCTCTTATTTCCCCTAGAAATTTTAAAAATGCAATTCTCTTCTCGTTATCCTACTTCTAGTATTAATAATACTCTTTCCAGCTTTTTCCCTGCATATCACTATGTATGATGAGTATGGAAGTATAATAAAATGCACTCATTTTGAAATATTTTAGTACAATTTGTTAAATTCTAAGCAAGCTGTATTTTAATTCAAATATGGACATTAACATTTTATTACTTTAAATATTTCCAAATATACTTAAAGTATGCTTCATTCAAATGATAAAAAGGTAACATATATTTTATACTCATACACCATAAATTAAAAAGTTTAATGCAAAGGCATTTAAAATTTTTACTTAGGTAATATTGGCCACTTAGAACTACATAAGTTTACTGTTTCCATTAAGCAAAAATAATTTGAAGAAAATAAAAACGTCAATCAACAGGTTTGTTTGAGCTACTTGATGCCAAAAAAATGATTGAGCTGATTTTATTCTTCGAATTGACAGTATGGAGTTTTTACTATTGACTGAAACTAACAGATGTTTTGGCATAATGTAGAGACAATTAAAGCATCCTGAACAGATGAAACTTCTATCTTATTTTCAAAGACATGTGAAAAGGATTTGACAACTTTATTTGGAAATAAATTATAATATTTAATGACTACCACTCGTTGGAAAGCTTTCTTAGATCTATTCTAAGTCCTTCACTCTTTACTTGAAAATCTGATTTTATTTTTTGTTATCGTTTCTAATAAAATTTGAGAGTCTGCATTCTAGAATGTTAAATAAGAATTCTATTTCAAAAGCTATTCTGCAGGAGAAATAATAGACTGACCTAAGCTAATTTCTTGGTCAGCCTGTAATTTTTATTGGGTGAGTCAAAGAATTACACTAATCATAGATAATACTAAAAAAAAAAAAAAAAAAAAAAATTTGGTATAAGCTGAAACATTAGTTAAGCTACCCATAAAATGCATAAGTATCTTAATAAAGTTGAGAAGGAAAGTGCAAGTTTAACTTTCATTTTGCTGTAGATTTTGTTCTACTGGTGATTGGGATACATGAATGAAGACAATAAAGAATATCTATTCTTGAGTAACTTTTAAATCCACAGCAAAAAAAAAAAAAAGTGATGATTATAAAATGTAACTTCTTAATAATGTAGAAGGTGGCATATGTCCTAGAAAAAGAAATAGGACACTAAGGGAATTTCAAAAAGGATATATAATTTCCAATTAGTCCTTTAGGAGCAAAGAGGTGTCTAAAATGACTGAATGAATCAACAGAGAGTATTAAGCATTTTTGAAAATAGCGGCTTGGTTTCCCTTCAACCCTTTTGGGGAAACTAAGACCTGTCTTGATGATGAGGAGACATGGAATATAATTAAAATTCCCCTTTGAAGTGGCATTTTGGGGTTTAATTTTTACTATGTTAATATACTAAAATGAAAATAGAGATTCATATACAATTCCAGTAACCCAGAACCGAGGGCATATTAAGTGGCTGAATTCAGAATTTGTATCATGTTTTGTTACTCTAACTCAGTTTTCTTGAAGGGGCGACATTAATTTTCAAATTTGATTGTTTAAAATGCTTCTGTAATATCTTTAACATATTCAAAACATCTGAACCTAAATGATGGTGTTAAGATGAGTTATCATAGAAAAAGCAGCATGCACCAATTCCACATCTATATACAACCATATTTCAATTAAGGAGCTATCAAAAATACCGATGTATGCCTCCTCCAAAAAACAAGATTATTTTCTATACTACCTGAAAATTTTCTTTTTGCCTGGTTTCACTGAGGAATAATTAACAAATAAAATTGTATATATTAAAGTTTAAAACATGATGATTTGATATCCATATACGTTGTGAAATGATTACCAAGATGAAGATAATTAACACATCCATCATTTCACATAGTTAACTCTCCCTTTTGTTTTGTGGTGAAAAATCTTAAGATCTACTTTCAGCAACTTTCAAATATACAATACCATACTATTAGCTATAGTCATTAAGCTATACATTAGACTTACTCTTCTTATAACTGAAAGTTTGTGCCTTTTGACCTACATCTCCCCAGCTCCTGGGAACCACCATACTTATTCCTTGTTTCTATGAAATTGGCTTTTTTTTTTTTTTTTTTTTTATAAAAAGATTCCACATATAGGTGATACCATGTAGTATTCGTCTTTCCTTGTTGGACTTATTTCACTTAGCATATTGCCCTTCAATCTCATCCTTGTTGTCACAAATGGCAGGATTTCTTTTTTTGTTACGGCTGAATAATATTCCATTATATATATGATCACATTTTCTTTATCCATCAGTTGAAGAACATTTAGATTGTTTCTATATCTTGGCTATTATGAATAACGCTGTAATCAACAGAGAACACACAATAAACTTTTCAATACATGGTGTAGGAAAACTGGATAAGCACATGTAAAAGAACGAAACTGGAACTCTATCTCAATAACGCTCACAAAAATTAACACAAATGAATTAAGGACTAAAATATAAGGCCTAAAACCATAAACTCCTAGAAGAAAACATAGGAAAAAAGCTCCTTGACATTGTTTTGGCCAGGATTTCTTGGATAAGACACTGAAAGAACAGATAATAAAAGCTAAAATAAACAAGTGGGACTACACAAAACTAAAGAGCTTCTGCAAAGCAAATGGGAAAAATACTTGCAAATCACCTACCTGATAAGGGGTTATATCCAAAAAATATAAAGAACTCGGACCACTCAATAGCAAAAAAGCAAACAATCTAATTTAAAAAATGGACAAAAAACCACAACAGACATTTTTCCAAAGAAGGCTTACATTAGCCAATAAGTATATGGAAAGGTGTTCAATATCACTAATCATTAGAGAAATGCAAATCAAAATCACAATGAGACATCACCTCACACCTGTCAGAATGGCTATTAGCAAAGTGACAACAGATGTTTGTGTGGATGTGGCAAAAAGAGAACTCATACACTTTTGGTAGGAATGTAAATTTGTACAGCCATTATGGAAAACGGTATGGCTGTTTCTCGAAAAATTAAAAATAGAACTAGAACTACCATATGACTCAGCAATCCCACTCCTGGGTATATATCCAAAGGAGATGAAATCCATATCTTAAAGAGATATCTGCACTCATGTTCATGGTAAGTTCTTTTTTAAAAAGATCTGACTCAATTTGGTTATCTCTTTGTCAATTTTGCTGAGCTTTTCCACAGTGCAGTAAAAACCCAACTCAGCAACTCTAAAGAAAATGATTTACAAATGCAGCTGCTTACAAATTTGTGTTGTGCAACAGTTGTTTACCAAATGGATTGGGTTCTAGCAGAACAGGTGAGCTAGGTCCAAGAGAGAAAGATGTGAAAGGAAGAATTCAAATATACAAATCACTAGAAGAAAAAGCTTGATTGAAATTGTACACTAGGAGAGAAAAAGGAGGTCAAGGAATTCATGTGTTGAGAACAAGGACGGTTGATCCATTTGTTCAGCATATAGTTATATGGAGAAGGAATTTCACCTTAAAAATGGAAATCTTAATTGATTCTGACTTGGAAGATCCTACTTAAAATCAGTACTAGAATACAAGGTAGGTATTCAAATTGAACTAAACATGATTAAAAGTGCTTTTAAGAGAGCAGGAATATTTTCTTTAAAGGTATGATTGGCACTAGTAACCTCACAGTGTACACAAAATCTAGTAAAACATTTCTACCTTTTTGACTGAGTATTACGGTTATTGTAAGTTTTAGGGTTTTTTATACTGTTGGACCACGTATTTCTCTTTATGCTGGAGAATCTAAACAGAAGAGTGAGGTAATTTATTACCTGAACCACCATGATACCACCCACAGAAAAAGTTGTAAGTATTATTTGTGGGGCCCCTAATGGAAGGATTCACATTTCTCATTTCATGTGTTGGACGTAAAAGGAAAAAACTGTCCGAGAAGCCAGCATCCATGTTGATGGTACATAAGAAGAAACCATCTATATGGAGGTAGTTTATGAACTGGGGAGCAAAAATCCAGGCCAAGATCTTCACGAAGTTATGGAGGAAATTAAATTTCATTTTAGTTTGAACCAGAACTGCCAGAGGAAGCTCCAATTGACATAATTCTTGCAGCAGTAGAACGAGGGTCAGACTAAAGAGAACGCAATGTTGCCTGTTCAACGAAGAAGTCATTCAGTATTTGTATGGAGAAATTTAATTACTTGAGGTTAGTCATTCCATATTTTTGTTTTTATTATCTAAGTGTTTAAACCCTTATAAATCCTGTGGTTAAAAGATTGTAAATGAGTTTTCTCAGAAACCTTTCCTTTAACAAAATTAACCATAGGGAGAGGAATTTTAAATACAATAACTATCTTGCTTGAGACAGCCCCAAAAGGGTACTAGGAACACTGCCCTTTGTCTGTGATTACAGGAGTATAAACATTATACAACCTTGTCTTCCTTCTCATGCTAAGAAGGACAATTTCAGTACAGCATTTAACATTTTTCGAGTATTTAGGGCCGTAAGATTATTTCTATTTTTACAAAGCTTTATATCAAGCACAATATTACTTTACAATTTTATAATGACATTTGGTCAAAGTTTACAGCCTCTAATTCCTGATGGCTCAGTGCACTAGTGCTTCTTGTCTAGATTATTAAATGGATGTGAAACAGTACAAATCTTGACAGTCCTAGGAAATATTTAGATATGGAAAGAATTAAAATTTCGTATTTTGTAAAATGAAATATTTAAAATTTCTTCTCTTTTTAACCCTACTTTATTTTTCCTAGTGTTTAATAAAGGCTTATAGATTATTTTAGAATGTAAATATCTTTCTAATCAATTTTTAAACATTTTATACCAGTATTAAAAATTAAATAATACAGCAGAGCTTATTCTGAAAATATTTAGAAAATTTCCATCACTTGTCCCTAGCCCACACTTGACTCCCAATATAACTTTTCTCGAAGTCATTTTCAAATTTTCTCTATATATTTATACATATGGTTAAAATCCCATCTCTTGATTAGTTTTAGAAAAAAAATCTATTAACTCCTCAACCGGAAACTTACAGGCTTAACTCATTCCATTGCCTACACTCACCTATATCCAAATAGTTGATGGCCGTAACTAACTCTTGTATTGGGAGACTTTATAATGTTAAGCAATATCTTCATGTCTCGATTTCTTGTTCTATAAAATTTACTTAAGTATTTTGACTCCCTTCTGTGTAGGATGAAGATATCAGTGCCTCCATAAATTCTCCTCATTCTTTTCCTCTCTCATCTCCCACCATCTGTCACCTACAGATTTACTTTTACACTTGTCAAGGTTGTTAAATCCTACATTTCCTTCTTCAACCATAATCATAACTTTCTTGCCTTGCCTGTAAATTCACACAACTTAAAAATAAATTTACTGCAAATTAAATACAGTGCAAATACTATAACTGTATAGAGTTTATTGACCAAACAAGCAGAGCGTCAAAATTACAACACTGTCTAAGGATGAAATCTTAGTACTTGCGACAACATGGATGGATCGGGAGGGTATTATGCTCAATAAGTAAAATAAGTCAGACAGAGGAAGACAAATACTGTATGATCTCACTTATATCTGGAATCTAAAGAACAAAATAAACAAACAAACAAAACAGAAACAGACTCACAGATACAAAGAACAAACTGATGGTTGCCAGATGGGAGCGGGGTTGGAGGGCTGGGTGAAAAGGGGGAGGGGATTAAGAAGTACAAATTGGTAGTTACAAAATAGTCGTGGGGATGTCAAATATAGCATAAGGAATAAAATCCATAATATTGTAATAACTATATATAGTGCCACGTGGGTGCTAGACTTATTAGGGGGATCACTTTGTAAATTATATAAATGTCTACCCACTTTGCTGTACATCTGAAACTAAGATACAATAATTTTGAATGTCAAAAAAAATAATACTTCCTTTTGAATATAATATAGATACCCTGTTATTTGAAGTGAAATATTAATCGAGAATATATATAAATTTTTAAAAATTTTCTATATATTTGGACCATGGCTGGCTTGTAACAATGTTTTTTTCCCCTGAATTTTCTAATTGCTTTCATTTTTTTAATTGAGAAAAAAAGAGATGTGTATTTCTATCAGAAATACCTCTCATAATCCAGACCTATATAGCCAACTATCAGTCTCCTGCCCCTCAAACCTGTATTTCTTTCACTGTTCCCAATAAACGGAAATTCTGTTGCTCTATTTCCTCATGCCAAATACTTTACTGTCAATCTTGACTCTTCTCTCTTTCTCTCATACACGTCCAAATCCAGCCAAAACTCCTGTCAGCTATACTTTTAAATCATATCTCAAATCTGACCATCTCTTGTCATTTCCATTGTTAAAACCCTATTTCAAGTAACCATCATCTTTCATCTGAATTATTTTAATAGTCCCTTCACTGGTTTTACTTCTACCACTTTTTCTCCTTAACAATCTATTTTACATACAATAGTGATTCCATCAAAATCATCCAGCTATACTCCTGTCTCACTCAGAATTAAATCAGTATTTAGTAAGGCCTTAAAGTCACATGAAGTTGTTTGTTAGGTTTCTATTTTCTTCTATTCCAGTATTTCCTTTTATTCTCTCCAGTACAGGTGCACTGTCTTCTTTCATGTTCCTGAATCTAGATTTCTGCCCAAATTAGCTGTTATGAGAGATAATGTCACAAGCCAACCTATTGATGGTTTGATAGTAAACTAAAGTAACTTCAGTTGCTTTTCAGTCATTATTCCTATTCACAGAAACCGGAATTTCCGTTGTTTGGTCTGCCTCATTTGACGTACACAGTGACATTCACCAAAAAAATTTCATGGTTTAAGAGGGACAAAGGAAAAACCAGTAGGAGTGTGAGAATCCAAAACAGCGTGTGTGAACTGAATTAAGTTTGTGGCATTCACAAGGGAGCATTTGAGGTGTGGGCTCTGAGGATCTTTCCAAAGCACAAGCAAACAGAAAAATGCGAAGACGAAGCGCTATCTGTGGGGGAATACCCCAAACGGGGATGTTTAGCTGGTGCTGGCTGGTCTGCAGGTGAAAGCCGTGGAGGTGCAGACAATCTTGAAGATTCCCGAGGGACAAATTCAGGAGCTCTGGACTCTTGCCAAGGGGAAATGCGGCCTTAGGACCCAGGTCCTGATGACAGCAGCAATGGTGTACCAAAACCTTTCTGTAGACTGTTGCAGCTGCTATATATTGGAGCTGTGTCCAGCAAGCTAGGGAGGCCAGATCCACTCCACCTGCCATCGTCCTCAGAGTGGAGCTCCAACGAATGGGGGAACCACAGTTTTGGTGTCTATTTCCCTGCTAGGTCCATATTTTGGCTGCATATCAGCATGAGAAAGGCTTTTCTCACTACAGATATGTATTCAGATTTTATGTGGTGAAATGTAACACTTTTTTTCTTTTTTATACATTCTGGAATTTGTGTTATACTTAGACTTTTTCCAGAATGGGAAAAACTCACATCTTATTGTTTTTTTTAAAATATTTTATTGTTTCTTTTTTTACATTACATCTTTGATTCTTTTGAAGTTTATTCTAGTGTAGAGCACGATGTAAATTTCCGACTTTTTAAAATACATTTTTCTTACTGTTTTAGTAAGAAAACCTCATATTATATGGAAATTCTATATGTATAAAAATTTATTTTTATATACATGTGCAGTGATCTAGATTTGTCTATTTATGGAACAGAGCTACACTGTTTTTAATGATTTAGCTTTGAAGTAATTTTCCTATCATATAGTTTTAGGGCTCCATTATTATTTTTATAATTTTTCTGGTCATCCTTATTTTGTTACTGTGTTTTTTTGTTTTGTTTTGTTTCTATCTTACCTATGGGAGTCCTTGCAGGAAAGAGATGACTCTTAACTTTTGTTCACTCAGAAAGAGTTTTATAAAAGAAGTATGTAAAAAAGATATGGAAAAGGTATAGAGGGAAGGGATAGTGAAGTTTCTTGTGACTATTAATATTTGGGTACCATTATTCTGAGGCTTAAAGAGGTGAAGAGAAGAGACAAGAGTAGGAAGCTGTTATGACAACCAAGAAGTCACGTGGTGAGGACTAACTGACAATATGACATGCCATTGAGGGTTAGAGTACACACAACTGCAAGGCAGAAGATAAGGGGCCTGTTGATGTAGTCTGCATAGCTCAGCCTTTCAAGCACAGAGCAGACTAGAGAAGGATGGATAGAAAATCTGGATGGCTATATGGAAGTTATCCTGTATAGTAAACTTATTTTGATTCTCAGTATGTGCTCATATTTTTCACCTAGGTGACAAGTTTGTGTCCACCAAAAAGGAAGTACACTATCAACTACTTTATCTTAGTGAAGTAAAGCCCATTCAGTCATCCTATTGTTTGAAAGTTAAAATGTTAAGTAGTTTATTAGAATTGATAACAGAGATTGTATCTTTAAAGTCTCTACCAGTTTTGAGTCCTCAGACATAGATAAAAAGCAGATTTTAAACAGGTGAATAAGCATGTGACTATTTGGCAAGATAGATGAGTAGACATGGTTAAACAGTAATAACTGACATCTGAAAAGGGCCAGAGAGCAGCCACATGTCAAAGTGTAGAAGAGAAGGTAGATAACATTTTATAAATTATAAAATCATTGTGTAAAGCAAATCAACAGAAAATAAGAGCTATTTTGAACAACTATTCCAATATACTTAAGAGCTCAAATAAAGTGGATAAATTCTTTAAAAAAACAAATTTAGCAAAAAATATATATATAAAAAAAGATTAGAATATATGAACATCGTTTATTTAAGCTGAATTCATTATCATAAGTATGTCCATGTAAAGAACACCAGACCCAGATAGTTTTACAGGAAAATTTAAGTAAACATTTAAGGAAAAAATATATTTCAGAAATAGAAAATGAGGGATAGATTCTCATTTTATTTAATGGATTATGAAATCCCTTATACCAACACCTAAGATATAAAAAGAAAATTACGGACTACTATCTCTCATGATATACTTCCTTAATGAAGTATTAGCAAAATAAAGCATCAGTATATAATACAGAAAATTCATTATAACCTCCTAGGTTTATCCAAGGAATGCAAAGTTGGGTTACTATTTGGAATTCAATCAATATTAACGGAATGAAAGAAAAAGCTTATGATCATCTCAGCAGATACAGAAAAAGTATTCAACAATTCAACACCCTTTCATGATAAAAGCTCTGGGCAAACTTTCTCAGTCTGATAAAGAATATCTACAAAAATATTTATACAGCTAACATCTCATTCAGTGGTGCTATGTGTAACGTCTTTCTTTTAAGATTAGGAACGTGGCAAGAATGTTATTACTGCTATTTGACACTGTATAGAAGGTTATAGTCAGAGCACGTGGCAAGAAAAAGTAACTTGGATTGAAAGGAAGAAGGAAAACTACCTTAATTTAAATACACTGTAATAATTTACATTATCACAATTATATTACAAGTAATTAGATTGTCATAATTATTTTTTAATTATGATAACTAGCAATCTTGAATCAACAAAACAATTAATAGGCCTACCTATCTACCTATTTTAGCAAAGGCATAAGATACAGAGTAAGCATATAAAAATTAAGTATAAAACTACCCTTACCATTTTGCCAGTTCCTACATTAATGTGCTAATTAAATATTTGACATACCCTAACTTTATTATATTTCTTTGAGAGTCATGCTTTTAACTTTGAAAATTATACTTTGACAGTTTTGGAAATTCCACCAAGATGTCTAAATGGGCAATTAAGGGCAATTAAACAGACTCGCATGAGAAGTGTCCCACATGGGTTCTGCAAACCTAGACACATCTTTCTTAGCTCCTAGAGTGAATCTCAAGTGATAAAAGCACTTAACTGTCAGTGACTTGGGGTTCATTTTTTTCCTGATTCTGTACTTTTGTAGGTATTTGTTGGTTTGGCCAAGCTTGGTTCTTTATCTGTTTTGCAAATGGTCACTAAGTTAACGTCCTATTGATGAGAAGAAAAATTGTCAATTTGATTTTATTGTCTGACCACTTGATAATCTCTGAGATAATCAGGTAGAGATGGGGAATCTATATTCTTTTGCATAAGAGGAAAAAGAGAATTCGATTTGTCAGGGTTTTTGTTTTTTTCCTTCTATTTTTACAAGATTATATCTCACTTCCATTAGGAAAAAAAGAACATTTATGTAAAATAAGAAATGTCACGTTTTTGTGTACTTGGTTACTCTGGCCCATTCTTGAGTAGTTGTTACTTATTTCTTTGTCTGTGTATTAGCAATTAATCGATAAAAGTCTCATTTTGTGAGTATAAAATATCTTCCTACTTTTGAGGTATTATTAATAGATTAGATTATAAAGCCTCTCTAAAAAGAGCTCTGTTTTTGTTTAAAAAGACTAAGTATGTGTATAAATTTAATAGTCACAGAATTATCAGAAAAATAACAATATTAAATGTGCTATTCTTTTAACAAAATGTTTCCATAGAAATGGTTAGCTCAAAAGCATTTTTCTTTCAAAAATTAAGTTCACATAATCAAGGAAAAGACTGATATGTCGGACTTGATATTTTGGGTTTTAAAACAGTTACACTTCATTTTCCTAATTATATAAGTGAGGCTTATAATAAAACCATACATAAATTTTATTTTTATACCATTTGTTTGTTTTTTAAATAAAACAGTTTATCTAAACTTCTTAGACATTTTATACTCATTTAAAGGTCATATATGCTACTACTGTCACATAACATATAAGATTATGAAAAATTTTAAGTTATGTGTTCAACTAAGTTGAATCATCATTGTGACAAATGTTTTTTATATTAACAATAAATGAGTCAGTGGTATGACAGCTTAAACATTATTTCTACTATATTTACCTTTAAGATCTTGAGATAATATTAAACAGAATAAGACAAACTTCGTATGCTTAGATTATTTCTAAGTAATATAGAGTTCTAAAAGAATAGTCAGCAAGGATTGTATGTTTGTGTGTGCGTGTTTCTCATTTTTTATGTTATAGAATGGCTATACCTTTGGGTTCTGTTAACAAACATGATAATTATGGCCAATTTAACAAAAAGTAACAATGATGTTTGTGGCTGTAGACGGCAGGATGAATAGATAGATAGAGAAAAAGAAATAGAGACATACTAATCCGTAGAGATGTATATTGGTGAATATAGTGGGCCTGCTATAGTTATAACTGGCATTTCTAAATTGCCTGGTTTCCAGTTTTCTCTGTGAAAAAAGGATTTAGCAACTTTATTTAAACATTTTATTAAATATGTGTTTGAGACTAAGCAAGGAAAAAGAAGAGCAAAGAAATATAACTATTACATACACAGTAATATTCCTTCCAACTCAAGGAAAA
This sequence comes from Pteropus medius, assembly GCF_902729225.1. Taxonomy (NCBI): domain Eukaryota; kingdom Metazoa; phylum Chordata; class Mammalia; order Chiroptera; family Pteropodidae; genus Pteropus; species Pteropus medius. Next base: position 293,864 of record NW_024345917.1, on the reverse strand, counting down.
AAGTATTTTTCTGTTGGAATGAAGCATTTGGTTTTCCATAATGAGAAAGATGACATGGAAGGACAAAACTTAAATGGATATAAAATGTTTTAGAAAGTTTGCCGAAGTTGTACTTTATTTCCTTGTTTATAATATCTGCAAATAATGCCTCTCAACAAAAGCCATAAAATATACTGAAATTTTGTAAAAGTTTGGTGGGCATATTTATAAGAAAAACAAAGGGGTGATAATTACTGTCAGATATCCTGTTAATAAAAGATTAGAATTTGGTTTACTTCCTGTCAAATAGCACACAAGTCTTGAAGTCTGCTATGAACAACAGAAAGTAAAAGTTATTTTTTACTTGTTTAATCTGTCCAGATAATGGAGATTTGTGTCTCAACAGAAGTATTCTACACTTCATGCTGATTTTTATGTTCCTGACTATTGAAACAAAACAATTACAGTAGCAAAGAGTTTCTCTCTTCGGAAAGAACTTGGTTTCCTCACAAATATGCCATCTTCTACTATCTTATTTTTAAACATTTGGAGTTTGTCTTCAATTAATAGGTAGCTAAACTCAATCTGTTTCTTGGTCTCAAATATCTATGCCTGTATTTTAAATAAACTGAATAAATTACCTCTGAAAATTCTTTTGATTTTGACTTTCCAAGTTAAGATCCTAAATTCAGAATAATGAACATTTCAAGATGACATTAATAATATCTTTGGGGTTCCTTAAAAGTTCCCTGATCAACTACAATGATTGTTGTTTCCCCCTATGAAAAGAGACCACTAAAATAATAAAGTTTGTTTGAAATGCTCCATCTCTCTTAAATAGTTCAGCACTACTGAAAGAATTTCAGGGGAAGAATTTTTAGAAGCTCAATTTTCTTTAAGTTAATTTTACACAGATAAAATATTGTTAGTATAAATGTTATAAAAATTGCACACTTTACAGAATGGAGTAGAAACACATGGAGATTCCTGCAAAATGGACATTTTTAATGTCAGGGAAACAGGGATTAAATTCTTATTACATAGTTATGTTCTACACCCTGATATAGAATTTCTATCTTTTTAATTTTTATATTTTTTACTGTTGATGTAATAAATTAACCAGTGTCAGTCTTACATTATAAGCATGTGGTTTCTACTTCAATCTCCTGCTTATTTGAAGGATCTGCTATAAGCTACAGGCTAAATATCATGTCATCAACAAAGGATGGCGGTCTGGTGAGAAATACTCTACCAGGTGCTCTTTATTTTTTTTTCAATTACAATTGACATTCAATATTATTTTATATTAGTTTCAGACAAACTCCAAATAGTGGTTAAAGATTTACATGATTTAAGAAGTGATCCTTCAATTAGTCTAGTATCCACCTGGCACTGTACATAATTATTACATATTATTGATTATATTCCCTATGCTGTACTTCATATCCCCATGACTATTTTGTAACTACCAATTTGTACTTCTTAATCCATTCACCATTTCACTTCTGGGTATTTACCTGAAGAAGCCCAAAACACTAGTTCAAAAAGATATATGCACCCCCATATTCACCGTAGCACTATTTACAATAGCCAAGATTGTTGGAGGAAACCTAAGTGCCCATCAATAGATGATTGGGTAAAGAAGAAGTGGTATGCGTATGTGTGTGTGTACACACACACACACACACACACACACACACACACACACAATGGAATATTACTTGGCCATAAAGCAAATGAAATCTTACTATTTACAACAAGATGGATGGACCTAGAGAGTATTATGCTAAGTGAATTAAGTCAGACAGAGAAAGACAAATACCGTATGATCTCATTTGTATGTGGAATCTAAAGAACAAAATAAATGAACAAATAAAATAGAAACAGACTCTACCAGGTGCTCTTAACTATTGAAAATTAAATAAATTAATCATGGATACAGGTTTCTGAGCTGACACTGTTAATAGAATGGTGAAACTGTACTAAGAATGAAAGACAAGTTTCCCAGTACTTCTTGTAGACCAGAAGCAGATGAGGTTAAGATAGCAGAATAATGATTCAAATTCTGGAGGAATAAGAATTAAATTAAATGATGAAGGAAATCTAATTGTGATAAATTCTTTGGAAAACTGTAGAGATCATTTTTAGTGATATTTTCTCTGATGGGCATTAGATAAAATAATTTTTCTTCTTGATCTACATCTGACCTTTAATTTAGACTATGCTATTGCAAACAGAAATAAAATACCTCAGAAATCAGGAATTATTCGTGTTACTGAGTCATTTTAATTTTTCAACAGCTTTATTGACATAAAGTTCACATAAAATAACCTGCACATATTTAAAGTATACAATTTGGTAAGTTTTGATATGCATATGCTTGTGAAACCATCACCATAATTAAGATAATGAACATCTTCATCATCCTCAAATGGTTCTTCTTGCCCCTTGGTAACAACACCCCCCCCCATGGTACCTCCCTCCTTCCACAGGTAACCACTGATTTGCTTTCTGTCACTATATATTAGTTTGTATTTTCTAGAATATTATATAAATGACATGTTCTTAGGAGATTAAACATACTCATCATAGAACTCAGCAATTCTACTTTTAGATATTTACCCAAGAGAAAGAAAAACATATTTCCACACAAATATTTGTAATATTCACAATAGCCTAAAACTGGAAACAACTCAAATATCCCTGAACAAATGAACTGATGAACCAATTGTGGTATAGCCATAAATCGAGCTACTACTCAGAAATAATGCGAAATAGATTACTGATCCACAACACAATATAAGTCAATTTAAAAACCATTATGCTGAGATAAGCAAGTATATTCCACGTATTTAAGTTCAGAAACAAGCAAAGATAATTATGTTCATAGAAATCAGAACACATGTGCCTTTTGAATAGAGGATTGACCAGAAGGGAGAATCAGGGTATTTTCTCCAGTGATAAAATAGTCTAATCTTGATTGTGGTGGTACAAATATTTTTTTCAAAATGTATTGAATTGCTTACTTAAAAACTGTACATTTAATTTATCTAAAATTTTATATCAATTAAAAGCAACTATTCCTTGCTTCCTAGGACTAATTTGGGGGAAAGGGAGTGGAGGCATGGAATAGCTAAGTACTTTGTCCTGGGACTCTACCTATTTCTGCTTCAGAGATGTCCCATATTTCTATGCTTGGCATGTTGCTCCTCTGTATAAGTTTCATTCTGAAGGAGGCCGAAGACCATTTTTATAATGATCTAGAACACTGCTGACATACCCAACACTTTAGGATCTACCTAACGAACTAGATTTAAGATAAAGGGGTCAAATTATCCCTTTCCAATTATGATTTAGAAACAAGAGAGTCAAATTATTATCCTTTTCAAATTATGATTTAGAGACAAGCCCCAGGAAAGATCAACCCATTTCCAGCTTGCAATCTATTTTCTTATCCTTGAAAATCTAATATTCGTATACCATTTCCTTAACTTAAATGCTTGGACTATGAAAAAAAATGCAAAAGTAGCAAACGCATTGGTCATTTTTAGAGGAAGTTGTGTTATGGGGTATGAGAGCATATTGTATAACTTGTGGGAGACAGGGCAGAGATGGGAGTTAAAAACAGAAAATTTACTCTTAAATTTAAGAACCCCAGGATGACATGGTGGAAAGTGCTGTAGGAAATCCTTCCCCATTTTCCTTGTTGCCTAGAGTTAGTTTTGCCACTTAACATCTTTATAAATCACAAACTACTACATTAGTGCAAACTTTTAAAGCTTATGTTAATTCTTAAAAATACTTTGGGGAATTTCTTTTGCTCTGTTATATTACTTAATAGTCATCAAGTCTACACTGGATGTGCTGGTGAGAAGAAACTAGAGTAAATGTATGTCCACAGAGAACTAAGTCAATTCTCTTGGTCGTAGGGCTTTGTTGATTTCCTTAAGATCTATTTCCACATCTGGGTTCAAATGAGTCCCTGGATGCCAGTTGGGAAATATTGTTTTCAAGTAAATAGCCCTCTAAATTCTACAGAAATTTTAATGACTATAAGGATAATATCATTATTGCAGTAATGCTCAAGAGATTCATACAGAAGTTGTGGTTTTATTATCTATTATGAGGAAAAAACAAGAACCTATTAAAAAATACTTAGTGTATATGCTAAAACAATTATTAGAATGTCCCACTTATTTAAAGGTAAGTAGTATCATTTCCAGCAAGGATGCCCTGCTTAGAGAACATACTTGAGTAATTTAAAAGTTTTTATTTTCATAACCTGCAAGTGACATTTAGAGGTTATATTGGAGTGTATTAAATATATATCATACATTAACATTTTAAGCAAGATCATTAAATTTTGAGATTCGCCATTATATCAGTAAACAAAGGTTCAAGTTAAGTTTTATAACAGAAAGTGCATTTCCTATTGAACCTCCAGAAAGTAATCAAATTGCTCAAGAAAGGTCCAAAAAATTCTTTCACGTGGAAATACAGAAAACTGATATCTGCTTAGATTATCTTTCTACCAAAAAAAAAAAATGCATTTTAACAAAAGTATAAAATAGACACATAAGATTAAACTGCTACATGACATTTTGAAAAATGTGCAAATATATTTGAGGACTAAGAGGTCATTTATAGAATCTGATAATTGAAATAATTCTGCATTTACTTAAGGAAAACTTTGGTTTCTAACCAAAGGAGAAATGCCTGATCTTATTAAGGGGCACTTAAAATCAAAGTCTCAGTTTGAAAATTAGAAATATTGAATACAAATCTCAAAATAATTTCATGTATAGGTTGAGCCATATGAAATCACCAATTTCAATGATTCTTGATCTGTAAAAAATGGCAATTTCATATGGTTCGACTTCTTGTTTCTACTTGGTTGGCATAATTAACTCATCATTTGAAATAATTTTCTAGTAAATCAAACAATACAACTACAAAATGGTGGAAATTAAGGGGTAGAGGGCTCTCAGTCTCTGGATGCAGATATCTGTGTCTGTAGAATACACTGTTCATTTACCTACCTGTATTAGCTTTTTAGTGCAGTGTAACAAACTAAGACAAACACAGAGCTAACAACAGCACACATTTATGATCGCACACAGTGTTTGTTTTTAAAACAGCACATGGTTTTTATGGGTTAAGAGTCTAGGTTTGGCTAACTAGGTCCTCTGCTTACAGTCTCATAGGCTGTAAGCAAAGTGTAGGCCACACTTCATTCTCATCTGGAGGTTTAATTAGGGAAGGACCCACTTGCAGGTTCACTCGGATTTGGGGCAGAACTCATTTCCTTGTGGTTGAAGGACTAAAGCATGGTGGCTTGGTGGTGATTGCTGGATGGAGGTCACCCTCAGCTCCTAGAGGCTCCAAGTGGGCATACTAGCAATAGGACAGATGGAGTGCATTCAAGGGAACAAGAGAAAGAGAAAAACAAGCAAGACAGAAACTGCCTTCTTTTTGTAATTCAATCTTGCAAGTGAATTCCCATTACTTTCACCACATTCTATTTGTTAGTAGCAAATGACTAAGTCTAGCTAACACTCAAGTGGGAGGATGAGGTCAGGGTCACAAAAAGGTATGAATACCAGGAGTAGGAATTATTGAGAACCACCTTAGAAGCTTCCCGCCACACTCCTCTTCCCCCATGGGATTCAAGCATAAATCCTGATTAGTCTGAGATCAATCATGACAATTCCTTTACCTTATCACTGATTGTCTCAGGAATGGACATGTAACTCTAATTGGGTCAATGAGACATAAGGGGAAGCCAACATGGAGAGCTCTGCAATGTGACTTTTTCTCATGGTTCAGTCCTATTTAGGACTGTGGAAGCCATTTTGTGACCGTCAAGGGAGTTAGTTTAAAGACAAAGTCGATGTTTCGTGTTTATCAGAAGAGTTTGGCTTCTTAATTATGATAGTGAGTCACAGAATTTGCCAAATATGATCTCCCTAATGCAGAATGTTGTTTCCTTAATATAGTAAATTTCCTCTTGTGTAAGCCCTTCTTATTGAGTTCTTCATTATTTGCAACTGAATGTACCTTACCTGACACGATATCTATAATGTAGAAAAGTATCTGGCCTCGTGTGAAGAGTTGGACTGGACCATCTTTACATTTCTTTTCCCTTCCAACTAGAAAAACCTATATATTTCTTGCAGACTAAGATACCTGGAACATAATTCTATTGAGTAGAAAGATCACATGCAAAGTAAACCTGGTTCACAGATTGCTGGTTGCCCATTCTTTGGTCTCAAATGATTTGAACAAAATACTAGAGTACAACAGATTGTTATTTCTGAAAATTTTGAGTTGTTATCATGAAGAATAGTATGTCTCGATCTTTAATATGCATATAAAATCATATGAGAATCTTGTCAAAATGCAGATTCCGATTCAGTTACTCAGAGGTGAGGCCTGAGAATCTGCGTTTTCTAATGAGCTTCAGAGTGACAACAGTGTTGCTTAGTGTGAAGTCTATGTTTTGTGATGAAAAGATGGAGACATGGAGTCGACTGGAAGTAGCTTTATTTAGAAGAGTAAAAACATGAGCTGTTTATTTTTCCAAGAAAATGCTTTAAAAACTGTGCTCATTTCTTTCTTTCTTAATTTTCTTTTACTTTGATCCATGGGAGATAATTGAGTTTAAACATTCTTTAAATTTTTTAAAAAGACAGTCTTGCATGCCAAATAGCTTGTTTCTGATTTGTATTTTTTAATTCTGTTGGATCATTGCAAAAAAAAATAATAATAATAATTGCTTTTCAGTGTTAATTATCTTGATATTTATTAGGGAGAAAACTGTATCTTAAAATAATGAGGCCAAATGATTCTTTAATTCAAAGGAAGAATGTCAAATTTCTTTTCTTTAAAAGAAGAAAGCTTCCGCTTGATAAGCTGACGGTTACATTATGTTCTTCTTTGCCATCTCCTGTGACTACTGATTTACATCAAAGCTTTGCTGACAATTCAGCATTTTCAGTTTGTTCTTTGGACTGAGTGGAAATGTCAGGTAGTTTAGTTTAGATTAGTCACTACAAGGCATAGGAGATGACTTTTACTTAGGCTGAAAAGAGCTGCAAATTGGTACTATCCCAGAAGCTTTCTGGAATGCCACTTTCATTTGAAATCCACGAGCCTAGATCACATGACACAAGATTTGAAAACTTTAAGGAAGAGCTAATAATTTATTTGGGCTGTCTGTATCTCCAACTGAAGTGCTAATTTCTCCGAACATGCAGAAAGTCACTTATGACTGCTCTTAGTAGGATTTATCTATCCTTTTGAAAAATAATATTAAGGTGTTTTGAAGACGCCTGCTTTATCTTTTCACTTGCTTAGGACATTTAAATGCTCCTTAATAAAGTTTAGTCCTCTGGATGACAGGAAATATCCAGTCTGATGTAAGGAAAGGATATGTTTATGTAGCAATAAATCACCATTTTAAATTTCACTAACGCTATGGTACTGGAAAGGATATAACAATGCTGCCATGAAAATGTCTTAATACATTTAATACATAAAAATGAGTTTACTATTAAGACTAAATGATCTCAAATCAACCATGGGCGGGCTTTCAATTTTTAAATATATTCTAATTTTAGATAGATACACATTTACCTTAAAATATGGTTAGATAATTTTTTAATATAATATTTTTATCATATGATAAAAAGTAGGTTTTAAATAATTCTTAGCCAAAATATTTATATTCTAAATTTGTGGGAATCCCACCAATATTTTATTACATCTTAAGTATTTGGATACTTATATTTATTTATAGAATATAGAAGACATCACTTAGAAGGCATAATTTGGTGGAAAAAATAAAAATATATATAAAATTTAGAAGCACATATAAATTACCCTCATTATGACCCAGAAATAACTTCTGTCAACATTTTGGCATACTTGCCTCTATTTTGTGCTAATATAGATATACAACCTCATTAATTAGTGAAAAACAAGGTAGAACTTTTCAGTTTTTCAAATGAAGAAACTGAAGCGCAGTACTGTAAAATGATATGTGGAAACTCAGCAGAAGAAAGTTGAATTAAAACTAAATTGTTGATACACTTCCTACTGAGAGTCGAAGTTTCTGCCCTCTCCCCTTGAATCTAGGTGAGACTTTGACTGCTGTGGCTAAGAGAGCATAGGGGAAATGATGCTCTGCCATTTCCAGGCTGAGCCTTTAAGAGGGCAGCAGTATCTACTTCCTTTCTCTTGAAGCCCAAAGATGTCACATAAGAATTTTAATGATCTGGACTTCCATATGATGAGGAAGTCCATGCTAGGCATGTGGAGAGCTCTAGGGAATAGAGAAAGGGAAATGCTTGTCCTGTTCTCATCTCTTTTAGCCTCCAGCTGTTTAAGTCATTCTACCTGTATTCCCAGACATCATAAAGCAGAAATGAATCATCACTGCTGTCCCTGTTTGAATTCTTGATCTACAGAATTGTGAGATAAAAAATAATAAATTGGTGTTTGGGGCCACTAAGTTTTGGGGTAGCTTGTCATACATTATTAGCTAACTGGAACAGAACTGAAAAAAAATAAGATTCCTACTTTTTCCAGAGTAAGTTCCAAATGAATTTAAATTTCTAACCGTAATAAATAAAATATGAGAAGCTGATAATTTTCAGGCTACCAAGGAGGTGGGGCAATGGCCACTCTCATACACTGCTTGTAGGAGTGGGAGTTGCTACAACTTTTGGATGGTAATATGCAGTATCTATTCCAATGACCAAATCTGAAATCTACTCCATGAAAATAAAGCCACCAACATGTAAGAATCTCTGTCAAAGAATGTCTGTCACAACAAGAGTGGCAGTGGTTAAAATTTTTTTTAGACAATCTGAATGGTAAAATCAATTATGGTATGTCCGTACTATGGAAAATTAAGGAGCTATGAAAAAAAAGGTTAGATTTATGCATATAAATCTGGACAGATCTCAAAAAATAAGTGAAAATAAACCTCTTGAAAACAGTTTGCATTTTCTTATAAAATTAAACATGGAACTACTGTTTAAATCCGGTAATTGCCATTTATGTTTGCAACAAAAAAAATAAAATGTTTAGGTATAAATCTATGAAAATATATAGAAGATTTATCTGAGGAAATCTACCAAACTCTGATGGACAAATCAAAGAAGATCTAAGTAAATGGAGAGATATTTCATGTTTATGGATATGAAGACTCAATGTTGTTAAGACATAAACTCTTCCCAATTCAATCTATGGATTCATTCAATTCAATCTCCGTCAAAATCCCACCAAGTTATTTTGTAGATATCAACAAACTGATTGCAATATTTATATAGAAAGGCGAAATGCCTAGAATAGCTAACACAATATTGTAAAAGACGACAGTTGGAAGATTGACACAACACGACCTCAAATCTGATTATAAAGCTACAATAATTATGATCATGTGGTACTGGCAAAATAATACACAATAAGAGAGCAATGAAACAGAATACAGAACCCAGAAATATACACTCACAAAAATATTCTATTGATTTTTATTAAAGAAGCAAAAGCAATTCAATGGACAAAGGATAGTCTTCCCAACAAGTGGTACTGGAAAAACTGGATATCCATATATTAAAAAAAAAATCTATGCATAGATAGACCTTACACTCTTCACAAAAATTAACTCAAAGTGGATCATAAACCTAAATGTTAAATGCACGCTAAAAAACTTCTATAGGAAAATGTAGCAGAAAATTTAGGTGACCTTGGATTTGGCTCTAATTCTTTAGATAGAACACTGAAAGCATGACCCATTAAACAAATAAAATTGAATTTATTGAAGTTAAAAACATCTTTGTGAAAGATACTGTTAAGGCAATGAAAATACAAGCAGGAGGCTGGGAGAAAATATTTGTAAAACTCATATTTGGTAGAGAATTTGTACCCAAAATATACAAAGAACTCGTAACAATAAGAAAACGAGTAGATCGATTAAAAAATGGGTAAAAGATCTTAACAAGACACCTCACCAAAGAAGATATCTAGATGGTAAATAAGCATAAGATGCTTAACATCACATCGCTTGTCATTAGAGAACTACAAATTAAAACAAAAACACTACATCTATTAAAATGGCTTAGATCTAAACAACTGACAACACCAAATGCTGGCACGGATATTGAGCTATAGGAAATCTCACTCAGTGCTGGTGAGAATGCAAAATGGTACAACTGCTTTAAAAAACATTTGGGTAATTTCCTATGACATGAAACATGATCTTATAACATACTCCGGCAGTAATGCTCTTAGGTATTTACCCACTTGGGATGAAATCTTAAGTCCACACAAAAACCTATACATGAATGCTTATAGTGACTTTAATCCCAATTGCCAAACACTGGAAGCAACTAAGGTATCCTTTCGTTAGGTGAATGGATAAAAAATTTTGGTACATCCATGCAGTGGAATACTATTTAGTGATTTAAAAAAGAAATAAGCTGTCAAGCCATGAATAACTGAAGAAACCTTATATGCATGTTGCTTAAGTGAAAGAAGCCAATCAGAAAAGGTTACATACCATATAATTCCAACCATATGACACTGTGAAAAAGGCAAAACTAAAGAAACAATAAAAACATCAGTGGTTGCCAGGAGTTCAGGGAAATGGAAGGACAGATCAATAGGTAAAGCTCAGTAGAATTTTAGGATGGTGAAACTATTCTGTATGATGCTGTAACAGTGGATACAGGACATTATGCTTTTGTCAGAATCCATAGAACTGCACAAAAGAGTGAATCTTAATGTAAACTACAGACTTTAGTTAATAATATACTAATATTGGTTCATTAATTGCAACAAATATACCACGCTAATGCAGAATTTTGATAATAGATGATAGTGTGGGGGAGAAAACTCTCTGTACTGTCTGCTCAATTTTTCTGTAACTCAAACTATTCTAAAAATAAAGTGCATTGATTTAAAAAACTAAGAAGTCATTGAGCTGTAAATTTACAATTTGTGCGTTTTACTCTATGTAATCTGTGCTTCAAGATACTGTAAAATCATGTAAAAATACAAAAGATTGAAAAACACCAAAACACAATCAAAACGTTTTGATCGAAACTCCTTTAGTAAAAGAAAAAATGAGCTCGATATTATAAAAAATTGGGACCCTAATATATAGCATTATCATTAGACAATGAAACAAAGCCCAGAAAGCCCCAGACACTGAACTAGAAGGTTTAGTGTGTGCATACTGTGGTATTGCTTTTCATAATTATTATTTAAGGTTATTATTCAAATATTACCAGGCTAGTCAGTATCTTCATATAACATCGGAAATGCCCGTTTCAGCTAAATTCTGTAAATTTATGGATGGTAAACTTTTTGGATAATCTCAAAATTTTTTTGTTGTTTCCTGAAAATTTATTTGTACAACACTCAATTGCAAGGAAAATTGGAAGTGTGTGTGTGTGTGTGTGTGTGTGTGTGTGTGTGTGTTTTCCCACATTTCCAAATGTCTGACTCCAAAGGCAAGACAGCAAGACACATTAGCACATTAGTAGTGGGCTTCATGGACGTATGCCTGAAAGCTCAAAGTGCTAGCTAATCCACTGGGTTATTCTACTCTCTGGATTTCCTTTTGAAGGAAGAGATTAAACAAAACTACTGTTTTAATTAAGAGCAGACATAAAAGCAGAATTCAGTGAGAATGTGTGGTATGCATGTATACAGAATTAAGTAAAAGTTTTAGCAAAAAATGCAGATAAAGGTGTTTTTAGGCATAGAAGAGGAACTAGGGAATTTATCCAAACACCAGCAGTTTTAGAAAGCACTTTTCTAGTTTCCCCTGGTACTGGACTTTATAAAACTCATCTAATCATGATGCTGAGGGAACAACCAGCTGGATCACAGTATTTATTTGCTCTTGCTTTTCATCTAGTCAGCCCAAATGAATGATTTTGTTCTGACAAGGGTCCTACAGACCTACAATATATAAATACCAATGCCTTTAAATAGCTCCACCAGCTTACATACACAGAAAAGAGGATATAATTAGAGTATACAGATTAAAATGTCAACATTTTGAACTGCAATTAAGATTGTTCCAGCATTTCTTTTGTAAAGCTTTATTTTCAGGGATTCATAATTCAACATAATAATCATTCCCCATATAAAACTTGGCTCACAAATTCACAGGATGCAAGGGTTTTATTTTGATCTTAAAATAAAGCAACTCTGATTTTTTTAAAGGAACTGCCACAGTGTAGCTTGCTTACTTTGACGTGTTTTTGCCAACCACTTTAATCTTTTGTACTTTTTCAGCCTAGTAGCTATTGCAATGAATTCCATTTTCTTTAGTATTTATAATTAAGTATCTTGTGATTGGCCTTTTAAATCACAATCATTTCGCTATACATTTCCATGAGTTGCAGATTTTAAAAAACTGCAGTGTACAATTGTTTAGTACTTAAAACAAATGTATACGTCAAATACATGTGGTTCAAAGAACCAGGGATGTCCGATACACAAGACGACTGCGTTCCAAGGAATTTCAGATTCTTCAAGGAGTGCACTTGCTCTGTATAGATAGTCGAGATTTGGAATGTGTGATTTAAAGCCACAAGAAAACAGTTAAAACAGCAGAGGGAGAATACTCTTAGAAGCAAATTTGTCCGGAGGAGTTAAGTAGTGATTTCATAACTGTTTTTTTTTTTCTTTTTTAGAATGGTCTACAAGCTCTCTTGCTAGAGATGTTGGGGAGAGGACATCAGCAGTAGGTGAGATTCCTTCAGACCCTGAGATGCTAAAAATTTAAACCATACTTCATATTTCTGTGAAGGATAAAGAAAACCAGAATATTCATAATTAAAATATATTGTTCCAAAATATATAAGAGCTGGCGATTATTCTCAACCAATTTCCACTTGTCTATGATGGGCCAGGGGGTAGAAAGGGAGCTTCCAAGCTGTCTATAGAAGAAATATCTGGACTAAAACTATGGAATATACTTGCAGGATTACTGTCTAAAGTTGGGATTGCCGTGTAAAAGGGGCATGGGATTATTTTTGAAACATAAAGGTTCACACTAATTCATATGCTCTTAGTGTATAAGAGTGGTTATTTCCACACAGCTTTCCAACACTAAGTACCATTACATTTTAAACCACTTAAAGTGATTCTTACTCTTTTTTAAATGATGGGAAAGGCACGTAACATAAATTTGATCATTTAAAAGAGAACAATCAGTGGAATTTAGCACACTTGCAATGTTACACAGTGACCACCTCTAGTTTCAAAATATTTTCATCACTCCAAAAGGAAACCGCATCACCATCAAGCAGTTGTCTCCCATTCCCTATTCCCCCTGGCCGCTGGCAACACCCAACTTGCTTTCTGTCTCTATGAATTTATCTACTCTGAATATTTATGAATGAAATCATACAATATATGACTTTTTGTGTCTGGCTTCTTTCACTTAGAATCATGTTTTCAAGGTTCACCCGCATTGCCTTGTGTATCAGTATTTCATTCCTTTTTATGAATGAATAATATTCCGTTGTATGGTTATACATCAATTTATATTATTATCTATTATCTTAAAACGTATATGCTTTCAAAATCGTTTTAATGTCTCCTTTTTGCACTTCATTCCACAATCGCGTCAGATAAAAATAATCATCTTTTGATGTCTTAAAAAATAAGCATGACTTGATGCTAGCCATCGTACTAAACTATAACCTCATGAAATCAAACTCGTTTTTACAACTTTAATTACCTATCAACTTCGGTTTTACACCAATACATTTGTGCCTGTAAGGTCTAATCTTTGATGGGTCAACAATTTATCGGGCATCCAAATAGAGTTCATCACCTAGTTTTACGGACCTCAGGGGAAGCTGTAAGAAGTAACGAGGCTTCTCCACGATTCCCAAGACATTGGGTTAAAAACAAAAGGCGAAACCTGAACTGATTAGTCATCTCTTTCTACTTTCAACAGGTGACTAATTCTTACTGTCATCATCCTGACTCTCACACCTGCAGCTATCAGCAATTCTTCTAATCTGATCCAGCCCGCCATACCACTTCTCCTGCTCAAAACCTTTTATGGCTTCTCTGTGTCTCCAGATATCTAAATGAGCAAACTCCATTATATCCTCAACCTTCAACTTCTAGCTTCAGCTGAAATCTGGCTGTCTTTCCACCACTGCTTCTTTCCAAAGTTTATCAAGATAAAACTGGTTTTAGTTTGTGTATTTGTTTCTCTCCCAGCTGCGTTATCTCATTCCTGGGAAGTGAAGTAACTATGTGCCCTTGCTCCCAATTGCGCCTTGCAACATTTTCCTACTTTTGTAGCCACAGATCTTTTGCAGCCCACGCTGTTAGGCTATGCCTGTCTTCTCTGCTTTTATCTGCTGCCCTTCACTAGCAGTCATGCCCCAACCCATATAATGAAGATTTAGCTCTTGGTTCTCTCTGTTCCTCCACTGATATCACCATTCTGGATGATTTCAATATGCAAGCAGAGGTGACAGCCATGGAGTTGTGCCTCTCGGATTCCACTTTAAGAAATAATATGTCATTCAGCTATGAGGAGAGTAGTTAGCTGACAGCCTCCAGCTGCAGCTCCTTTAGGATCTGCTGTAGTATTTGTCTTAAGCCCCCAGACAACACTAAGCGTGGTGAGTGTACTGTGACCTTTGCCCTTTCTGATCAATGCAGGACTCCCCTAATGGTCAATCTTTGCTTCAGAGCTAGAAGTTGTTAGCCAAAACATTTTCAGATCTGCATTGCAGTCTGAGGTTCTCTCAGCCACATGCACCCTTCCCTCTTTCCTTTCAGAGGTGTCAGAAATGTTCCTAGCCCAAAGGCTTCCTCTGCCCAGTCCTGTCTCCTCTTTTATCTTTCACAGGAATTATCCTCCCCAATAACTCTCTTGGACTCCTAACTCCACACTAGTGTATGCTTAGCGGAAGACCTGAATTGACACAACGGCTGTTCAGTCCAAGCTCCCAGCCCCTCTTTTCCTTTACCTCTCACTTCGTGACCTTTCCCCATACCTTATCTCAGTGACCCAATCTAATGTGAACACATTAAACTTTGATATCACCAATAATTAGCATCTTCAAAATATCTAATCACAACCTCTTGCCACTCCTACTCATCTATTCTCACTTCCTTATTTCAACAACTCTTTATTTCATCAAAGGGGACAGACAAGTCTAGAATCATTTTAATTAGCAACACAGAAATTAGTACGTCCAATCCCTGGCAATAATAAAAACTCGGAAATCACTTTATGAAATCTTCCCCCCTTCTCCAGAGTGTGATTCGGGTGGACAGCTAGAAGTAGGAAAGAGTTGGGGGCTCCTAGGCCTCTCTGTTCTTACTTAACATTTAACTTCCTGCCCTAACTTGCTAACAGTATTGTGTGTATGTATATATTTATTCTAAACCTTCATATTAAAGCTCAGGGAACAAGAAAATTATATGAAAGAACAGTCTGATATGACAAGTGCAGCTGGCGTCTGGCACCTTCTTGTGGACAAGTGTAAAACTGCTGACTATTTCTCACGATTCAGGGGCTCTCTGGACAGCCAGTCACTGTTGCCTCTATGTCCCTCAGTCACTTGTTATGCAAGGGATTCACTTCACAAGACGTCGTGGGAGTGCCAACAGGGGTGGTGCTTATTTAAATATAACTAACTAACTATAAGAAATTAATTGTTTGCATCGAATAACTTTCTACTCCCCTTTTCTGTCCTGCTATTTCCAGCATTAGCCAAAGACTTGTCTGAAGAGTATGCAGGCTGTACCGGACACCAGTCCATCACATTTGCTAAGTTTGCTAAGTGCAAGGAATAGGTATCAAGCTTTCAGAGAAGATCCCATAAAACTCTCTCTCAACAGGTCTACAGTTGGAAGATGGCACGCCTACCCCACTCCTTTTGTGGAGGAAGGAGGCATGGACTCCCAACTCAGCAACAGCTCTATCTAAAGAAATCTCTTCACAGATCCTTACCCATTTCCTCTTTCTCCATCTTTATGTATCCTACTGGGGAATAGGAGTGTCTTTATTTGTTGTTGTTGTTGTTGTTGTTGTTGTTGTTGTTGTTGTAATTCATCAAACGTATTTTTGGATATTTTTGGATATTTGTAGATATATTTTAGCTATTTTTTGATATTTCCCTTGACAACCTGAATCTGGTGTCTCTCACAACTCACTGCGACATCTGATGACTTTTATATTTCAACATCTCTGTCAACACTTCCCAACTACCATCATGTTAAATATGAAACGCTTCAAATACACAGAAGAGTTCATAGCATAATATAACATCTAGATACCTGTCAGCCAGAACTAGCTAACATTTTTGCTATAGCTATGGTTTTCAATTCTTACATGGGGCATTGTGTTTCTAGTCAGAGATTATAATGCCAATTCAGGAGCATCCTTCTTAACTTCTCATCTCCTGTTGGTACAAGGCATTTTTCCCTATACCTTGGTAAGCTTTAAAAACTCACTCTTAGCCTTAAAATGAGTTTACAGGCTCTATAAAGCTCTTTCTCTGCTTCCTATCAGTTCCATAACAACCAGCTCAGTGCGATGGCCTTATCTTTTTCATTTCTTCTTTGTTCCTGGCACTTGGACTGCCAGAACTTTCTTTCTTACAAATTCAGCAATATATTTTGCTCTTGTTATACTTTATACAGGATTTCTAGGAGTTTGTAGCATGGGAGGAGTTTTGTGTTCATTCGGGCTGCCTTATGTCAGAATTAGAAATCCCCATTCACTCAATCCTGAACTGACTCTCCTCTCACTTTCAGAATAATACTTAAAAAGCATTGCTCAAGGATAACAACCTTGTTCGCATTGAGAAATACAGTGGAGATATGCATGTCGTCCTCTTATTAGACTATGTGGGGAACACCAAATGCATTTGGGCACAGTCTCCTATTTGAAAAACCCTCTGGCTTTGATCACAAAGTTTGCCTGGTTTTCCTAATCTGTTATTTCTTATTTTACTATATCTCCCTTTCCATGCTTGAGTTTAATGTCGGAGTACACCAGGGCCGGTTCTCTGCTCTTCTCTATTCTCCAACTTTATTACATCCTTTTATGATAAGGACTGAATAATTGTTCCCAAGTGTTCACTTCTTCTCTGCCACTAGGAGGATTATTTATTGCTGACCACTGAAGTGTGCCCCGTAGTGCTAACCTGTGGACAGAGTATACTTTTCTATTCTATATGGTTTGCATTAACTATGGAAATGTGAATAGGAGTGAGGAGTGCCAATTAAAACTAGACACTTTCAGATCGATCGTGTTTCCATAAAGTTTCTTCCCCGTTTTTTCTGTTCTATGAAGCTGTGATTTCCCATTAGTAGCTGCTCCTTCAGCCAATTGTTAGAATGAAGAAGATACGGAGAGCGGAGGTGAGCAAAGCGCAGCAAAACCACAGCTATTTTGCCTTCTACAAATAACATATGCAGGAAATAAACTTTTTCTGGTGTGTGGTAAGCCACTGAAATCTTGGGGTTGTTTGTGACAGCAGCATAATATAATATAAACTGACCACTGCGAGAATCAACTCATCACTTAAAATATTTCTCCAGACCTAAACTGATGACTGAGCTATTGTCTCCTACAAGTAACTTCTTATTGATGTCCCTCCCCACTTACTTAGTAAAAATAAGATCAACATTAGATATAGAAAGATGAGCTATTAAGATTAAAATATGAAAGTACTACTGATAATTGGCCATGATTTTTTATGGTCACAGGGGAGCTACTGTCTGAGAAGTCCCATGCATATTAATTAGTACATATTTAAAGAACTAAAGTTCCTGTATTTGCAGGTGTGGCCAACATCCTTTGAATTACTGGAAATATGACGATCTCTCCACAGGTGTTCTTTTAGAAAGCCAAATACATTTACTAATTTCAATAAAGTAATTTTATAAATAAAAATTGTCATTTAAAGATATGTATTGATGTTTTCAACTGCCATTTTTCCATATTCATAGGGTTAGAGGGTCATTTTAAAACTATTTTTATATCAGTTAGACCAATGTGGTAGAACAACAGTAGGACGTGGATAAAATATATCATCATCATTTATATGTATAACAGGTCAAGATCATATACTTTTGGACATAACTATATCACAGGTAGATATGGGATTTTACCTAAAAACCATAATTGAAGTAAGGTTTAACTGTTTTTGTATGAACCGCTAAAGTAAATTTCACTCTACTTCTTTAACATTCAATTTATTTCTATTCGCTGATAAAATAAATTTTTATTCAAGTATTACATATATAATATTGAAGGAAACAAAAAAAGAAATATCTTTCTTTAAACAGAAAAGCGAATGGTTCCGTTATTTCCTTGGGACAGAATAATTAAAAGGAATAATGAAAAGTGAACTATTGAAAAGGAAAACATCTTTTTCTTACAGTATGTAAGTTAATTTGCTATCAATACACATTTAAAGCACTGAGGACTATAAAATGAAGCTTTAATTAAACATGTGATGATGTATTATTTACTGTAATTTTACAAACCATAATGTAGCAATTATTTACTAATAATTATCTTAAAATCTTTCTCTCGTGTAGGAGTAAGTGTGCACACAATTGTTTTGTTCCAAAATTGATTTCAAAATTTTACAGAGGTATATGTAACACAAAGAGATGAAAATAAATAGATGAGAAAATATGGAAGGAAGCTAAAGGCAGAACAATAAAAAGTCCAAGAGTTCTGAACTTTTTTATTAACGGTCGACTTATTATCAGCCAAAAACATATAAGAAAACATTAGTAATAAGGTAAGTATTGTACGGTAAAATATTCTAGTTATTTTTAAATGAATAGATACCTAAAACCAACCCCAAAATTAACTGTTTTATGTTTTAGTATTGATCTATGAGAGAAATTTCTTTGATAGGCCATTGTAATAAATATTTAATTTAATAATAATAATAATTAAATAAAATAATTGTTAATAAAAATTAACAATTATTATTATTATTATTATTGCTGCTCTCTGATATCCATTTGCTTCTCCATCTGAGTACATGGGAGCCTGAACTTCTTTGACTGCTTAACTTTGAGTGGGACAATACGGCTGGTTATTATCAATAAACTTTTAGTATAAGTGACATGAGTTATGTCTGGGCTATAGTATTTGTCAATGTGAAATTCTCTTTGGCTCAGAGATCAGCGACATTTGAGATGGTGGGTGCCCCATCTGTCCTTGTCTTCCAGTGACCAGGATGAATAGAGCAAACTCCCTTCAAACTTTGATGAACAAGAAGCCTAAGGGAGAAATGCACCTTGTTATTTTAAGCCACTGAGATTTTGGAAGTTGTTTCTTACCACAGTATAACCCATCCTATGCTGACTGATACAGTCCTCAAAAGGATATTATATATAATGAGGTTACTTATCCTCAACGACTCTAAAAAAATGCAATATTTTTTTAAAAAGTCAGTGATATGAATAAAAACAAGAATAATACAATGATGGTTGCTTAGATGATCAAAACTCGTATGGCCCCTGCACTCAATTCTCTCATAATTTAATTCAAGAATTATCTTTAAAGTAGCGCTATACCATAGATATATAATTAAAGCTACAAGTATCAGTAGCATGTAAAATTAATATTAATAATATACCATATTTAATCAAATATATATGAAATGTTATTATTTCACCATGTAATCGATATGATATATTAATAAGGTAGTGTTTATGCTTTTTCTACTAAGTATTTGAAATCCACTGGATGACACACATAAATAACATCTCAATTTAGACCAGCCACATTTCAATTGCCACATGTGGGTAGTGGCTACAGGAATTGGACAGTATAGCTTTACAGGCTTTAGAATCTAGTGAAATAAATGATATGCACAGGCTTCAGGTACTCTTTTATAAATCGTATTTTTTACTTGCACTTTAAATAGAATATGACTAATAAAGATATTTAACATTGTACTCTTTTGCAAGAACACAACATAAAGATATCCTTTGTAGCTTTTTAACAATATTTAAACAAACCTTTATGCTTTGTAAATGAGTAAAACATGTGCCACCCTACACAAAATTAAGTAGCCTAAACTGGAAACCTGCCTGTACATCTGACAACTCTACCTATGCATAAAAGTTGGCCCAACGATAATTTCTGTCGGGAAAAACATTTTCCTGGACACAACATACTGAGTCTTTTTCTCACATTGAGATAAATGAGAATTCAGGATACCTAAGTTCTATGGAAGTGAGATAACGTATTTAAAGTGCTCAAAGAGAATAATGGCAACCAAGGATATTATATTCAGCAAAGCCATCTTTCAGAAATGAAGGGGAAACAAAGACACTCCCAGATTAACAAAAACTGAGAGAATCTGTTGCTAGCCGACTCACCCTACAAGAAATGTAAAGGGACTTTTTCAGGCAGAAATCAAGTGACTTCAGAAGGTAACCTCATTGTATATATTGCATATATATAATGCAATATTACTCAGCCATAAGAAAAGAAGAAAAACTGCCATTTTGCCACAACATGGACGGATCTTGAGATTATTGTTGTTAAGTGAACTAAGTCAGAGAGAAAATGTTGAGAACTGTATGATTTCACTTACATGTAGGAAATAGAAGAGAAAGCAACAAACAAACAAGATAAACAAAAACTCACAGACACAGACAACAGTTTAGTAGGTACCGGAGGGAAGGAAGAGGGGAGAGGTAGATAAGGGTGAAGGGGACCAAATATATGGTGACAGAAGGAGATCTGACTTTGGGTGGTGAACACACAATGCAGTATACAGATGATGTATTATCAAATTGTACACTTGAAATCTATATAATTTGTATTAACCAATGTTACTCCATAAATCTAATTTAAAAAAAGAAGAAAACAAGATTACGCTATACATATTATCCTTCAACTGCCTTCTTTTTTCTCATTAATATATTGTAAACATTGTTCCAGATAAGAGCTTATAGATGTATCTTATTCCTTTAAATGGTTAGAGTATTCTGTCGTGTGAATTTATCATAATTTATTTGGTCACTCTCATTTGAATAATAAACTTCCATGTTTTCACTAAAAAACGGTAATGTAAAAAAACATGTAATTGTATGTACTTCAGTTATTTCTAAAAGACAGATTTCTGGAAGTAGAATAGCTGACTTTAAGTTGTATTCATTTTATTTTACTTTTCTAGATCCTGCTAACTCACCTATTTCCTTCCCAGAAAATTGACTCAACTGATATTCCCACCAACAGTGTACATATGTCAAATTCACACATCAATTATTATATATATTAAAAATTTTTAACAAGTGGTGAATGAGATGGATTAGTCTTTTATTTAACTAGCATTATTTACTTAACTAACAGTATGTCAGAAAATATTTTTGAAGTATTTGGGTTAATTGAAAATTTAATACAGATTCAAAATGATTATGTTTTAAAATTCCTCTAGAGTAAAACACATAACTTTGCTACCTAAAGAATATGCTGCTTTAAAATAACTTCACTGATTTAAAATTTTTTAAGTTACATTCAAATTTATAAAATAAATGGGGAAGTTTATTCCCTTATATATAACTGAAAATAACTTAGCAATTATTCTGCGTTCTATCCAAGTAGAAACCCAAGAAATATTTGTTGAAACATAATTCTAAAAGCCATTTCAAGTTTAAATATGATGTACATTGATATGATTTAGTTATCTGATTGATGTTTTATAACAGTATCTTGATAGTTTAAAAGTCAGATAATTTCATATTTTTCAGGAATTATAATTTCAATAATTTGATTATACTTTTAAATTACATATTTTCTCAAATATAACATTGGTTTACTAATAGATGCGCTATGTTAACTACGGATAATGGAATACTGAAGCATTATATTTAGAATTATATTAAGAGAATAATACAAAAAAACTTTTATTAAAAATGTAAAATCAAAATGTAGGGAAAAGTCAATGCAACTAGGTTTTGCAATACTTTGCTCTGTTTTGTTGACTGTTGCAACTTTGTAAAAAGAGGAATAGCAATTATTGTAATTTTCTGCATTTTTTCAGTTCTCTAAAACACCATTTTATCAGTGCTCTAGCTGCTAATGTTGATTTTGCAATCCTCCTTTAAAGGAGTTATATTCTAATTATCCTGTAGCCACAGACAGTGTTTTGTTCTCAAATTGTTATAATTTAGAATCAATATTTTGTTTTACTTTTGCAGTTGAGAGTTTCTAAGGGGAAATATCTATTTAGTAAAATATTATATTGAGGGGAAAGAAATTCAGAAGGTTCTCTTTCATTGTCAGCAACCATATGCTAATGGCTGCTGAAAATAATGCTTTGAAAACAAACTTAAAGAAAATACATTACAATTAAATGTTTTTTAAAGTCACACTTGCTGTTCCTATTAATTCAAAACAAGCTCTGTATTACACAAGTATATATCATTCATAACCCACGGCACTTTAACAAAAAGATGTAACGTTTCATTTTTTTTTTTTTTATTAATTCATCATCGCAGCTAAGACTTTTTGAAATAGGAAAGTATCACAGAACATTAGTGCATTTTTTTGCCATTTATCAAAGGATTATTTATTTATTTAGCTTTGAAAATAATATTTTAATAGTTTTATGCAACTTCTTGTATGTCACTGATCGATAATCTTTCAGTACTGAAAAGTTACTATGGGCACTTTGTCAAAATTTGCATTTTCTAATATTAAAGAAGAGAAAAAAAATAATAAAACAATGTATTTTAAATATTTATAGTTAACATATTCCATTAACAGTTCTTATGTTTTCTTTGAATTATTGTGTCTTCTATGACACAATAATCATCCTATGTATTTTTAGTTTTATCTCAAGTTAATCGATGATTCTCTAAGAGCCAATTTGGAAAATGCTCAATGACATTATAAGATGATTCTATAGCTTAGTTTGTAAAAGGAGAAGACTTTTACAAACTTCTCATATGGTGCATGAGGCACCATACGAGAAGTCCAACTGGATAGCCAGAGGGAGAGGCACTGCCAGCCCTTAACCTTTCCAGATATCCCATGATGGATTTTCTAGTCCCAGCTGAGCACCCCTGGGAATGGGCACATGTGGAGCAGGCGAACTGCCCAGCTGAGTCCAGCTACCCACCGTAGCAGGGCCTACCACATGCCAGACACTGTTCTAGGTACCAGATTGCAGTATCGCAGACACTAACAAGAGGTCCTAAATTCATGGAGTGTACAGACTATTAGGAGCAATCCAAGAAGTGCAAATTAAAAAAAAAAATCCAAGATTTAAAAACTCTATTGTGTTAGTAATGGAGCAAAAGCTGTCCCAGCCATTTTGAGAGCTTGAAAAAACAGTCTGTAAGGAAAATGAAGCCTCCTGTTTGTGCAGCAGATACATTTACATTGAAGATAGTCTGGGAGAATTCTGATGCTACGTGATTCCTAGACAATGAATTGGATGAAAATCTACATCGAAAAATACAAGGGAAAAGAAGCTCTCTGAGAGTACTTTTATTATAAAACTACATCTAAGAGATAACTTTACACAAAATTCCTGCTTTGGAAAAGGTAATTTATGCTGGCAGGTGGACTTTCTTTCTGTAGTCACACAACACTGGCTCTGCAGGGGTGCTATTCTGCAAAATAAAAACTGTGATTATCACTCTAACTTGTCATTCTGAGGGAGGAAGTCATGATTTGTTTCTATTTTAGCCATCCCTAAGTGACACAATGGTCCAGGACATCCATCCTCCTCTAAATACTCAAATGTTCCCCATCAGGCTCAGTGATACTTATAAAAAGTAATTTCTGAAAAACCTGAACGTGAACACGTGGAATCTGCTGCCAGTAGACAAAGCATAGAGGGAATATGTTTATTTTTCCTCTTAAAGGAGGGCTTATTTGGCAAACTCGAGGTTCCAACTTTTACGTCAGGTATTTTGTATCATGAATTGATGTGATGTAGACCTTGTTATATGATCGGTATACACTCTTCCTCGTGATGGAGAAGAGAAATGTAGTTCTTTTAGTGCACTTGTGGAATTGTTAATGATAGGACTGGTGCTGCTAATATTTAGGAAGAATCTTGACTATCTGAAAGTGGTTGGGTTGAGATTCTGCTAGTTAATTTTCAGTATAAAAGTAAATATAAGGAGATACTTTTAGTAAACATGTGTTCCACTTAATCTTCTCACATGGAAAAATGACGGCATGGTAATAAACATTTTAAAATGTTTCCAAACTAGCAACCAAAGTGTCCTACGATAGATGATTGGCTAAAGAAGCTGTGGTACATATACGCAATGGAATATTACTCAGCCATAAGAAGAGATGAAATACTGCCATTTGCAACAACATGGATGGACCTCGAGATAATCATGCTAAGTGAAATAAGCCAGACTGAAAAAGTTGAAAATCACGTGGTATCACTTATAGGTGGGATATAAACCTAAAAGCAACAAATGAACAGTAGGACAACAAACAGAGACTCGTGGACATGGACAATGGACAGGCTATGTGAGTGTGATGGGGCAGCGTGCGACAGGAAGAAATCTAACTATGGGAGGTGAACACACAGTATAAATATATAAATATATGTATACCATATACATATATATATATACACCTTACAGTTAAAGTATATATATATGTGTATAATATATATATATATGGTATACATATATATATATATATATATATATATATATATATATATATATATATACACACCTTACAGTTAAAGTGTACAGCTGAAACTTATTGGATTTCATTAACCAATGTCACCATAACGCGCTTCCAAACTAATTAACTAACAGTGTTTTGGCTTCATTTTTGAGTATATTTAAAATTTAAGTAACCAGTGACAAAAATAAAATGATTACTTCTTTTGCTTGCAACTATTAGAAAATGAGGAATAAGTTTATGAGTAAGTATTAGTACATGATAGAATAATAGCAGCCATTAGAAAGACTTGATAGACAATGGAAATCTAGATATTATTTCATGACACAGTATTAAGACATGGAAGCAGAATATGAAATGTTGCCAGTGCTATGTAACATCTTCGTATAAATTCATATGGATAAGGACTGTGCAGAAAGATTGAAAAGTGAAAAAGTTGATGTTTTAGCCAAGTATTTCTTTTACTGCTGTATCCATGTACAATAACCTATAATCAGAACAAAATTAATACAATTAAAAAAAATAGAGTGTATGTATTTGACTACTTCCTGTAATGGTCAAATTAAACATTAAATTAATGTTAAGTTCTTAATTCTTTTTCTGGTATGTGTTAAGAGTGGAAACAGCGTGAGTGTCCTTTGAGTCCTCTTAATAAAATGGATTTAATACCCTAAAAGGGGGGCATATCAGCCTAAGAAAACAGCGTTTAACACATAAATATGTCCATCTCTAACTTCACAATCTTTGTGACCCTGAATACTTGCCTTAAGCTCTTTCACGCTCAACTAATTAATATCCATACCTATAAAATGCAGAGAATAATAATGTCCTACCTGCCAAACAGACACATTTGTGGTGACAATCAGATGATATAATAATGCACTTGTAAGCTAATACAATTTCATAAGGATGTGCGTTGCTTTATGATCTGGACAAAATCACTAATTCAGCAAGCCCCTGCCAGAATCCTTGTGCCACAGTGTTCCTGATCCACATGTTTGCATGTTCAATTTGTTTTGGCTTCTAGTCAGTTAGGAAAAAGTTACGTTTTAGATTGTGTGCAATTCCTGACTCTAAGTGTAATTCAGCTCTTTTCTCTTCCACATGTCTACAGATTGCTAACTCCGTGACTGGGAACAGCTGCCCTAGACCAGTATTTCCCAACAGGATGAGTTCAAAACTTCAGCCGCTCTTCTGAGCATGCTCAGTTCTCCTGTCCTCTCTGAGTCCGCTGGTTCCCCCACCCACTCCTCTAACATCTACTTAAAAGCTTCCCCTTACATGCCACCATTAGGGAGAAAGAGCATATCATAAAGATCCTACCCTTTGACACATCGTACTATCATAATTTCTTTTCTTTCAGCTTTATTGAGGTATAACTGACAAAACTTTAGCACATTTAAAATGTACATGTGATGATTTGATATGTGTATGCATTGAGAAAAGATTCCTCTCATCCAGATAATTAACACATCTATCACCTCACATATGTATCTTTTTATTTTATTTTTTTTGGTGATAACATTTAGATTCTACTCTCTTAGCAAATTTCAATTATATAGTACAGATATTCACAAACATTTGTTAAGAAGGCTCTTCTTTTAAAAAATATGTTCTTGTTCTGATCCTTTTGTATTTTTTTGCTATTTGTAATGGCTGTGTGTTTTGTCAACTTAGTTTCACTAGAACTGTGTTCTGTGAATTCCCTTTGCTATATATTTCCAGGTTGATGTTGGCCTCAGAGAAAATGTCCATGCTATTTGGAAGGCATCAGTGAAGGCATAGACATTGTAGGTTTTTAAGGATGGTAACAGGTAGGACCTCTTGCCACTTATATGCATTGTCGCTGATGTGCTGGCTTACACCATGGTGGTGTTGGTTGGCAGCCAGGCATGCAACTCTTTAAACTGCCACATCCTTCATCCCTGAATCCTGGGCCAGGTTTTGGAGTAGCTCTGTGGGAAGGTGCCCATCTTATCCTGCAGCCAACCCACATTATTAAAGATGAAGCTGATAGGAGACAGGCACACATTCTAATTTGTCTTCATTTCCTCCAGTTTGTCCTCATAGGTTTGTTTTCTCAGTTTGTCCTTGTAAATTCCACTTTGCCTTTGTTCTCTCTCACTTCAGGTGAACCTTTCCTTCTTGACTGTTGGCCCTGCTAACTTCGGGCACAAGACCAGATGCAGAAACAGGAGCTTTTATATAGACTGTTCAATCAGCTTCCACACTAGCATAATATATAATTCCAGAATACATCCTTTATTCTATATTATTCCTAGTGGTTTTGTGTGTCTGACCAAGCCTTGACTCATATACTATCTGTGGTCACTGGCCTCTGTGGTCCCCAGTGGCCCCCTCATCCTGCTATTCACAGCCCTGGATAGTCCCCTTGCACATTGGTTTCAAGAGTAGCCTGTGTAATAAACAGAATAAAATAGAAGTGACAGTATGCGCCTTTAGAATCTATAGGTCAATAAAAGGCTTTGTGGCTTCCCGCTTACTCTCTCTCTTTTTCCGGGATTACGTGTTCCAGGAGGAAGGCAGGTGTCACATCACGAATAATCCTACCTAGAAAGGCTCACATTTTGAGAAACTGAGGCCTCCTGACAACAGACATGCGAGTGAGCTTAGAAGAAGATCCTACAGCCCGGTCAAGCCTTAGGTGACTACAGCTTCAGCCAACATCTTTACTGCAACCTCATAAGAGACTCTGAATCAGAACCACATAGCTAACTCACTTCAAGTTCTTAAGTTTCAGAAACTATGAGTTAATAAATGTTGTTTTACACTACTATATTTGGGAGATTTGTGTTATAGAAATAGATCATTAAACTGCCCAAATGCACTTATTGAGATCGAAGTCTAAGTAAAACATCTCAATATTTCTAAAATCAGAGAACTCATCACAGATTTTAAACACATTACTTTTTATCGAAAGAGCTCTGTAGAATCATCATGAGAGGAAATAAAACTAGACTTTTGCTCTAGATGATTATTAAGAAAATTCTTAAGATACTGTAGAGAAATATAATACTATGAGAGATGATTACTTAGTAAATAAATCATGGAGTTTTTTTTTTTAAAGAATTACTAAATAATAAAATTTATTTAAAAACAATCATTTAAATTGCTTAGTTGTAAGGAAAACAAAATAAAAAAACTAAAA
>NW_024345917.1:245026-254458 GCF_902729225.1 Pteropus medius | reverse complement strand
AAAAGTGGAATTAACCTCTTATATCAGTGAATAAATTTAAATAAAATGGGAATCCATTATATCAGATTCACTATCATTCTGATAATTGACTCCTCTAAGAAATTTTTTAAAAGAAGTGGATTAAGGGAGGGAGACTTTAAATATTTCAAATAAAATCAAGCCAGTCCATGATGCTGCAGAAGGGGACTACTGTCCCTCGGATTACTGCCCTGAGAACGAGCCCTCCCTAAGCCTGCTATATTCCTCTTCTCCAACCTGTCTACACTGAATGTGTCTCAAGAGTTAGGATTTTTAAAGTTTATGTCAAAACCAAATATGAGCAAAAGACTCAAACATAATGCAGAGTCACAGTCATTTTATCTTTATTTACATTTAAATATATATTTGCTTTTTGTGTAGAAAAAAACATTAATACTTATTATTTCAGGAGATATAAACAAGAAGATTTAATAACCTCTCTCTCCCTCCCTCTTTCCTGAGGAATAAACACATGCACTCTGGTAAATGTCCTTTACTTATTCATATTTATGCCAACAAATGAATATGCACATACAACACACCACACATATAGGTATCGAATGTGTGTGTATGTGATATGTCAGATGACCTTATCTTCACATGTATAAATTTGGAGTTTCTGTTCTTTCGGCCAGAAGATAGGAATGCTTTTGTTTTCCTTAACAGCCAAAGGCATTTTTGGGAGGGTGGGACACTACCTGCTGCCTCTTGTGCTACATGTAGAATTTGCTAAAAATGAGACAAGCAACTCCTGATCGTTACATGCCATGTTGATATGTCAGCCTCTGCTTCTGTTATTGATTTCCATAGAGTGGTTTTATAGCAAGACTTAAGAAAAGTGGTTTTGACATTGGTATTTTATAATGCATAGGAACTTAGTGACAATAGCTTATGGCAGATGCCAATGACTAGTGAAATGGGAACTATCAGAAATCTCTGAAGCCTCACTGGGAAGCTCTCCATGTTGCCTCCTAATTTTACCAATTTCTTCACTGTGGTATGTAGGAGCCTTATTTCACTCAGATGTCATCTTCAGCAAGTATTAGGTCTCTCCTAAATTAGTTATCTATCACTGCATAAAAAAATCACTCCAACACTTTATATCTTAAAACAACATTTATTGTCTCACAGTTTCTGTGGATCAGGAATCCAGGCACAGCTTAGCCAAATGACTCAGCCAGCTCAGGGGCTCTCACAGGCTGCAAAGTGTCAGCTAGGGCTGTAATTGCAAGGCTCAAATAGGGGAGGATCTGTTTCCATGCTCACTCACGTTGTTGTTGTCAGGGATCAGTTCCTCCCTGGCCATTGACCATGACCTCCCTCAGTTCTTTGCCATGTGGGCCTCTCCACAAGGCAGCTCAGAACATGGCAGCTGGCTACATCAGAGCAAGAAAGAGCATGAGAGAATGCAAGCAAGAAAGAAGTCAGAGACTTTTATAACCTAATCTTAGAAGTGAAGTCCCATTACTTGTGTCTTATTATTATTTTTTTAAAGACAGCATGAAATAAAGAAAACTATAGACTAGTATCTCTCATGAATATAGAGACAAGCTTCTTAAGAAAAAAAAACTAGCAAATAAAATCAGTAATGGAAAAGACTGGCTCAATAATTGAAAATCGACTTAATCACAATATTACCAGGCTAAAGAAGAAAAATCACTATCAAATCAGTCGATTCAGAAAGAGGATTTGTCACAGTTCAACACTCATTCAGGATAAAAACTCTCAGAAAACAATGAAAGAGGGAAACTAACCCAACTTTAAAGAACAACTACCAAAAACCCTGGAGCCTCTTTTTGTTATTTTGTTATTTTGTTATTTTTATTTTTTATTTGTTATTTTTATTTATTATTTTATTATTAGAAGCAAGTCATGGGGTATAGTCCACACTAGGGGAAATGTCACATTAAGGAGTAGATACCAGGAGGCAGAACCCATTCTAGAAATTGCCTACAACATCGCTTGTTCCATGATCTCAAAGATTTCTTACTTCTCAATGAAATATTTGGAGGCTATTCATGCTTAGAATTTAAAAATTTAATTAAAAATTTTTTTCCTCTTTATGCATCTAATGTGATCTAAACCTGAAAGCTTTACATTTAATTAGAAACTGGAAATTATTTACGGTATGTGAAACTCAAATCTTCAACTTATTAATTTGTTTTTCTGATTTTTTTCATTTATATTTTCAAATTAAAAGTCACTGATTTGATCAAATGCACTCTTGTTATCATTTTTAGTGTTTTCATCAGCTGCATTACTGATATGTCTGTTACTGCTCTCACTCTCTGCCAATTGGTCAGTTTCACTATTAGTTTGCAAATTTCATGAGTCTTTGCTAAGAATAAACTTTTGGCTTTGTTGACCTTCTATTTTATGTGCGCCTTCTCTACCATTAACTATCTGTCTTCTTTCCTTCTTGCACATTTCTTTGGGTCTGTTTTGTTCTCATTTCTTTAACTTCTTAAAATGGATGTTTAGCTCATTAATTTTCAGCTTTAAAAAACATTTGGGTCAGTGATATCACAACTCTTACAGCTATATTCCAGGTCAATAAACAGAATGTTTCTAAGCATATCAGAAGTTCCTTTGTGCCTTCTCCCAATCATTAAGCCTTTCTTGCCTTCCAAAGCTAAGCCTGGCTGGGCCAGATCAGAGCAGCATTTATTCTAATTATTCTAATTTTCCCCACTAATGAAGCAAAATCCTTCTGAGTAAGCTACCTTTGTCCTATGAATTATGAGTTTTTTTCCGGTCTGGCTGTTGGGAACAGGCACTATTCCTGAACCTATATGAGATCTGAATGCTGTTCTCTCATCCTTTCAGGTGGTTTTCTCCATGGCCTTGGGTAGTTTCTTCACAAGCAAGCACTGATCAGTACTCTGAGTAACACTTGAAGGACATTCTCTGCAGATCTCCTGGGTTTGCTTTCTGTACAGCTCTTTACTTTCCATTACTCTGTCCTGCCAACTCCAGCTACCTTGATTTCCCTGGACTTTTAGCTCCATTTCCAAAATCCAGGATGTCTAGCAAGTTCTGCCTGGGTTCCCTCACTCCCTGTACCATGGCTTAGACATCCTCTCAAGATAATAACCTGAGATAATCAAGGAGCTCACCTCATTTCTTTTCCACTTCTCAGGGATTACTGCACTTTCTGGCTTAGTGTCCAATGTCTTTGAAAACCCCCGTTTCTTTTTTCCCCTATTGTTTTTGAGTTGTTTTTGGTACAAAAATAAATTCAGTCCCTAACTTCATCTTAGACAGAAGTAAAAGCACCAGAGTATCTAATGAATATTTTAAAGAATGTTAAGCCATTTTCCTCTGACTCAATATTAGATCTAATCTCTTGATTGTCTTATTATTAGTATATTCTATACCAATATGTTACTCGAATAAAATAGCTGCCATTTCATCAGCTGAGCTAAATCTCTACCACCTTATAACTCAAAGCCAGTTAATCTCTTGAGATGATGCTATCTTTTTAAGAACTGATTAATGCTAAGGATCTTCTTCCTGGAAAAATTGTACTAAAATCTAAATTTTTATATTAGATATCTAAGGGGTCAAGGATCTCTGGAAGTCTAATAACAAATCTAAATGGAGAAGTTCTGTGCCATTTAGTAGCTGTGAAGCCCAGTACCATTTTGTTGGTCTCTCAACGTGTTCTCTGTTTTGCTGATACAATTAA
Source organism: Pteropus medius (assembly GCF_902729225.1). Taxonomy (NCBI): domain Eukaryota; kingdom Metazoa; phylum Chordata; class Mammalia; order Chiroptera; family Pteropodidae; genus Pteropus; species Pteropus medius. The sequence goes on along the minus strand of NW_024345917.1, from coordinate 250,752 downwards.
GGCATGCAATTAATGCCATATTCTTAATATGAGTAGGCAGTCAAAGATAGCTGGGGGTAAATGGTTTCTATAAGAGCTTGTAGAGCCTTTGGAAAGAATTAACAATTGGTACATAAAAAAAAATATTTGAGGAAAGCTTCCAACATGAAGAGACAAAAATAAACAGAAACTATATAAAAGTTATATAGAAAACAAGATCATATAGGCAAAAGGAGAAACTTCAAATAAATATAGTTAATATATTCAGAGAAATAAGAGAGTACATTGATAAAATAACTTTTGTTAGAGATACTGTCTGTAAGGAACTGAAAAAGTATACATATGAAGGAGCATATCAAAAAGCCTTAGATATAAAAATATCAGCATTGAAATAGAAACTCAATAAAATAAAGTCAATAAAATCTCCCTAAAGTAGGGAAAAAGTCAAAGAGGTAGAAAGTAGGAGAGAACAGGTAAGAATATGAAAGGGTCAAACCAGAAAGTTCATATCTAATTTGTAAAAGTTACGGAAAGAGAATAGAGAGGAGAAAACCACTGGGAGAGCATAAGAAACAAACATAAAAAACAAATGACAGAGACAAACATTGTATTTCCCAGAAATTAGAGGCATAAATGTCAGTATTAATAGACCCATTGAGCTCAAAAGAGAAAATACTAAAGACTACACTAAGTACCACTATCACAAAATAGTACGAGGCAAAGGATAAAGGGAAAATCAACACATAGAACAGGTTATTTGCAAAGGGTTGGAGATGATATGGCAAAGAAATTCTCAGTACTAACATCTGGAAACTGGAAGACAATTTGGGCATACCTTCAGAATTCTGGGGGGAAAAAATGATATTCAATCTATCTAGAGTGCTGTAACGATTTAAACTGGCAAACAAATATAAAGGGTAAAATAAAAACATTTTCCCACTTATAGAAACCATTTACCCCCTCAACAATTAACCATACATGGAAACTCTAAGGATAACTACTGGGCGGTGTAACCCAGTAAAGGAAAGCAACACTCCGAGAAACAGAGGGAAACCTGAGTTCCAGAAGCCAGGAAACAAGTGATCCGACTCAGATGAAAAGCAAAGAGAAATTCCAGCATGAAGGCACAGGGAAATCTCAGGATGACTGTTGTATAACATACTAGGAAAGACTGAAGTGCGGGGGAGTCACCAATAAAGAACACTCCATAAAGAAAATAGAAATGGTGCATTAAACCGTGTAAACGATACTGCTAAAATACATTTTAAGGAGTTTATAGAGCCTTTGGGAAGAATTAACGAAAGGTACATTTTAAAAAAAGAAAAAATACTTTTCTTCAGGAAAATCAAAAGTTTTATAAGCAAGGACCTATTATCATTATATATTATTTGTCTTGGTAATATAAAAACCTATGTAATGTCAAAATAATATGAATATTGAATTACTCCCAAATTGTGCTATTATTATGTTGGAAATATGAAGAAAATTGGAGAGAGATAAAATGGTATAAAATATTAACTTCCGTAATAGGAAATTGCATGAATGGGAAAGAAATACACAAGTTATGAAACTGATAAGTCAAGATAAAATCATAATATGCATATTATTTAGAAAAAGGAAGATATATGAAGAGAATGCTAAGAACTGAAAAAGACTGCCCCTCAGGCATGAGGTTTGAGGGCAGGAAAAGGTGGAACAAGTAGCTTATTCTTTGTTTTTGCAAGTCTCTTAAATTATTTGCTATTCTTAAATTGTATGCATACAACGCATTAATAAAATAGTAATTATCAAAGTAAAAGTAAGACAGAGGAAACGTTATCTCATCCCACGTCCCTTCGACCCACACGAATCCACTATGGTAGACGATTCCCACACACTTCCTACCACAAGAGTTTGAGTGTCTGTCTCTTCTCTACAGGTTTTCTTGGCAGCAGGGGCTAATGCTGACTGCAATCAAAAACAATGGGTAAGTGTGGAGTCCCTAACATAGCTGGTCCCAATCCTCAAACAGTGGGTATAGTTGTAGGTAGTAAAATGTTCTACTCTCTTATTCATCTAGAGAGAGAGATGATTCTAAGGTATGTTTCTCATGGTTTCTCAGATGGCCCTCAGCAGACTGAGCCCCAGTTGCCCACAGCAATTACACACCCATTAACATACTCCATTGACTTTTCTCACTTTCTTCACTTTCTTACTTATGCTACATGGGACCACTTCCCAAATAAACTACATAGACTCAAGTTTGTTCCTCGATATCTAATTTTGGGGGAAGCTAAACTGAGACAGATGACAGGAAGATGTTTGTCATTAATGTCTATTTATATTCATTTCTTTTATTTTGTTGTTATTGATTTTTTTTTTTTATTCTTGCTACTGCCTTGTAGCAATTAAAGAACTCTGCTTCTATAATCGACCCTTAAAAAACTAAGGTCAATCAACCTGATATAGCATAAAGAAGATTTATGACATATAAATCAAGAATTACAAAGCAAAACTAAAAGCTGAGTATAATATATAGTGAATATTTGTAATCCACTCTACTTAAACGTTGGTGTATCTCCTAACAGCTGAGAGATGCATAATGGCATACAGAGACTATGACAACCTTGAGCATATACAAAATAACAAGATTTATTTATTTATTCATTCGTTCATTCATTCATTTGCTGATCTGTTGATGGTAGTTTTAAAATATGTCCACAAATTCTTTGAATTTCTCTTATTCATCGGTGGAGTCTGTGCTTCTCTCATAGAATCTGGACTGACTTCAGTGATTTGCTTATAACTATTCAGAAAGAATGATGCATGTGACTTCTGAGGTTAGGTCAGCTGTCACTTGGTTCTCTTTCACCTGGTTCTCGTGGAATTCTTGTTCTCTGTATGCCCTCTTCTGGGACATTTACTCTCAAAAAGCAGCACCTTGCTATGTGAAACCAAAACCACTAGGAAAGGCCGTATGCAGGTGTTCCAGTTAACAGTCCCAGCTGAGCCCCCAGCCTTCTAGAAATAACAGCCTATTTGCCAGACATGTATATGAAGTAACTAATTCATTCCTAGCCTTTTTGAGTCTTGCCAGCCAAGAGCCCAGACATCATAGACCCTCTAGAGACAAACCACTCCCGCTATGCCTTATCTAAATATCTAATCTATGCATATCATAAAATGGTAGCTTTACTCCAAAAAGTTTTAGGGTGGTTTGTTACGCAGCAACAGTAACTAGGACACATTAACTTATATTAAGTAGCTACTAAAAATGCATATTGAGGTATATGCTATCTAGCTAGGAAAAATTTCAAAGGGAAAGTTCTTTGATCATTCCTGTTTCTGACCACATTGCAAAAGAAATTCTGGATCAATCCACATCCACTGCCGTTTGGGGGTCAAGAAAAGCATGTCTTCTTCAAACAGGGGAACAGAAAAACCCAGAATTAGAAAAGAAAGGGCATAACACACATTGTTATTAAAAATGCCTGAGCTGAGAAAGAGCACATAATTAGTAATAAGGAAACCTGCACCATATATAACAAAGGAAATAAATGCAGATCCTCCGTTTGTGCAGAGTACCGGGTATTTACTGGAGCAACTTGCTGTTATGAAAGAGTCCTTTTTTTTTTTTTAATCACCATGGCATCCAATGTAATGTTCCAAAGGGATTAATTTGGTAGGAAATTAAATGCTTCGCCTAGATACGAGATCTTTTAAAATTATATATGTGCCAAATTGTGCTAAAATAATTGGGTAGCTGAGGACATCTGCTGCAGTAAATTCAAATAGTGAATATTCAATTTAAATTAATACCAGACACCAGATCAAAAAGAGTCTTTATATTTCTCCTGCTTTGCAGAGAAGAGCCTGAAAATAGTTCATTTTAACTATTAAAAAAATTACTTGGAAAAAAACCTGCAGTAGTCTAATTATGAAGTAGTATCATGAAATGCTATTTTATGAAGTAGAGCCACAATTTGTATTAAAAACACATCTAAGGGCTTTGTGGTCAATTCTTAAATTGGGTTATATTATCCTGGACTGGGTGAGGTCTACGTTTTAGGATTTGATCTTTATTCAGTTATATGAGAATAATTTGTTCAGATTGCTTCTCGTCTGCTTATTTTAAAATGAGCTCAAGAAATAGAGCAGATAGATGCCAGTACCTCACTGTCTGTACCAGGCTGAATACACCGATGCAAGCCAGTCATTAGTGCCCACTACTGCATAAAGGATAGCCAATTTGCTCTGCAGAATTTTCCTGATTAAATTTAGTAAGGGCATTAATTGAAGTCACTGTATACCATGATTTATAAGGACCACAGGCTTTCAAGAGCTAGTGAGCAATGAACTGTTTTTAGATAAAGCCTAATATAACTGAAGGACATTTACAATCTCATGAATCCGGCTACATAATCTTCTTGATAAATCATAAAGTGTGTAAGATGCCAGTGCCTATGTCCTTTCAGGACATATTTATAACTTCAGTTGTCCTGCCCAAACTCCCTCTAAGAGTTTTTCCCCCTGTTACCTCCTAAGGGTTTTTAATTGCTGGAGTACTCAAGAAATAAAGTGTGTATAATCTGATATTAATGGGAAATTCCAGTTCTGGCATTTATTGTACTTATTACCTGTGTCTTCTGTGTCAGGTAGCTGGTTTATCTGAGCTTTAGATACTTCTTCTATTGAGTGGCAAGAAAATAATACCTACTTCACACCATTGCTTCAAAACAAAATGAAATAATTTTAGAACAATCACTGCTATTTGACATGTTAGCTTCTACCCTCTACTAACATCTAATCCAGTGCTACATAAATCATAACCACACCTGCAAAACTCTAGACAAGAACTGAGACCTAGATTTGGAGAACAGCATTTTGAGCAGATTTGAGTAGTATTTTGTAACTTACTAGATGAGATGAGAGAGAGAACAGAATTTTACACATGACCAATTGTCCAGCTATGGAATGTGGAAATGGAATATTGTTTAGGTTTTGTTCTTTAATAGTGCATAAAAATACATATTGAGTGTTTATGATGAGCCAAATATAATTACAAGGAATCTGTATATTTCACCTTATTTCATACTCATGGAAACCATATGAGGTAGGTAAAATGATTTCTCTCATTTTACAGAGGTTGTAACGGTCCGTGGTAAAGACACAGAGGTTTAGGAGCATGATCAGAAGATCTCGTACATAAGGGAGCCAGAATTTGAACCACACAGCCAAATTTCAGAATCAATGCTTTTAACACTCCTTAAACTAGTTATTAAATGGATTCTCAGAAGGCACTAGTTAATATGGGGTTACAATGAGGGAGGAGGAGGAGTTTCGAGAACAAAGGAAACTTCAAAGGGTCAACTACCATGAGGAGGTTAATTTGGAAGATTAAAGAAAATACAGAACTGGAATTGGCTGTTACATGGTGACATCTAGAGAAGTTTTATTTTAATGGCACGGATAAACAATTACTCTGGGCGTGTTTATAAGTGATTTGACATGAGGAAGAAGGGATAGTAAATATTAAGTATTTTCTCACTTTCAGTTCAGTTTTGAAACAGAAGGAAGTAAATTAGATGGTATCTAGATAGGTAGATTCAGATTTTCTTTTAATTACTTAGTTTGAAAATATTTATTGAGCATTTACTATTTCCCAGTACTATCAATATAAGGATGGGGCATACACTGAGGTTATTTGTAGGCTAAGAGAAGAGGAGGCCAATGGAAGAAAAATAAACAAAGCATTTTCTTTTCGATAG
>NW_024345917.1:221862-233474 GCF_902729225.1 Pteropus medius | reverse complement strand
TATCCAAAATTTATAAAGAATTTATACAACTCGACAACAAAAAAAACAAAAAATCTAATTTAAAAATGGGCAGAAGACCTGAACAGATACTTCTCTAAAGAGGAAATACGGATGGCCAATAGATATATGAAAAGATGCTCAAGGTCACTAACCACCAGAGAAGTGCAAATTAAAACCACAATGAGATATCACCTTACACCTGTCAGAATGGCTATCATCAATAAATCAAAAAATAGCAAGTACTGGTGAAGATGTGGAGAAAAGAGAATCCTCATACATTGTTGGTGGGATTGCAAATTGGTACAGCCACTATGGAAAACAGTATGGAGATTCCTCAAAAAATTAAAAATGCTTAGACCTTTTTACCCGGCAATTGCACTTCTGGGTGTTTTTCCAAAGAAAACCAAAACAATAATTCGTAAAGATCTAGGCACCCCAGTATTCATGGTAGCACAATTTACGATAGCCAAGATATGGAAGCAACCTAAATGCCCATCAACAGACGACTGGATAAAGAAATTATGGTTCATATATCCAATGGAATATTACTCAGCCATTAAAAAAAAATGAAATCCTATCATTTGCAATGACATGGATGGACCTAGAGATGATTATGCTGAGTGAAATAAATACCATATGATTTCACTTATATGTGGAAATCTAAGAAACAAAAAGAATAAACTAATCAAAAACAGACTCACAAATATAGTGGACAATTTGGTGATGGACAGAAGGGAGGGAGGATGGGAGGCTGGGAGAATGGGGTGAAGGGTTAAAGAAGTACAAATTAGTAGTTGATAGTTGGTCACGGGAATGGGGAGCACGGCAGAGGGAATGCAGTCAGCATTAATATGATGGCTAGATGGAGGGCCAGGGGAGGGAGGGAGCAATTGGGGGAATCATTTTATGAACTATATAGATGTCTAACCGATGTACTGTATATTTGAAACTAATTTAAATAACTAAATTTTAAAAAACTTCAACCCAGAGTAACACTGCAAGACTTACACTAAAAATCAATGACTGCAAATAAAAATGCAATTAGAAATCAGGGGGAAAAAAAATTCTACTGTGGGAAAAGGGACAAGAAAGAAAATAAATAAGTAAAACCTTATCTGTTGTTAGATACTAGTAAGTTTTATGGAAGAACATAAACCAAGGAAGAGGAACAAGGAGTATTAAGGAGGGTTTGATATTTTTAAAAAGAGTGGCCAAGAAAGGCCTTATTTAAACAGTGATATCTGAATAAAAGTGAGAAGGAGATGAGAAAGTGAGGCATGTACATATCCAAAAAACAAGCAATGCAGACAGAGGCAATAGCAAATGCTAAGCATTAGGTTAGCTAGTGATTAGAGAGCTCAAGGAATCACAAAAAAAACACAACAGTTACCTGGGAAAGAGTGATCAAGGTGGAGATAATAGAGGATGAGGTCAGAGACCTGAAGTTGTAAATTTTGTGACACTTGTTGGCCATTATAATGGCTTTAGCTTCTATTGTGGTAGATAAAGTGCTAGAGCGTTTTGAACAGAGAAGTGACATGATCGGATCTATTTTTTCAGGGTCACACTGGATGTTGTGTTGAGAACAGCCTGGAGTAGAGCAAGGACAGAAGTAGGATAGTTAGGAGACGATTGCAGTGATCGGGTGAGAAATGCCGATGCCTTGGACTTAGCAATAAGTGAACAGAACTGACGAGATTCTATATACATTTTGCACTTATATCTCATAGTTTGTTAACAGAGTGCACGAAGGACATGGGGAAAAGAGAGTAGTCAAAACTGACTGCAAGGTTTTAAGTTTAAATAACTGGAAGGATGCAATTGCCAATAATTGGCATGAGGAACAGGCTTGTGAGGCAAGATGAATAGCCATGTTTTATTCATGTGAAGTTCAAAGTCTCTAAACCATCCGAGTGGAGATAGATGCTGAGTAATCAGTTGGATATAAGAGAGTTATTCAGAGAAGAGGACCAGCCTGGAGTGATAAATCATGAAATTGTTGACTCAGAGATTACTTTTAAAGGTTTCTGACACCGAAGTTGAAAGGTTAGAAAAGGAAGAGGTCTAATGATAGGCCTACATTAGAAGTTGAGGATACGAGAAGGAACTACTAAAAGTGATTGAGATGATACAGCTGATAAGTATGAAGTTCCCCTGTAGTGAAATTTTTTTTTCTTTTAAAGCCTAACTCATAGGAACAGAAAGTAGAATGGTGGCTGCCAGGCTGAGGGGTCAGGGAAATGAGGAGAGGTTGTTCAAAGGGTCCATCCTAGCTTCCAGATATAAGAAAAAGACGTTTTGGAGAAGTAAAGTACACCATGATAACTATAGTTAAAACAAAACTGTATTATATACTAAAAAGTTGCTAATAAACTAGATCTTAAATGTTCTAACCATACAGGCACGGCGCGTGACACACACAAAGTAATTATGTAGATGATGACTGTTTTAAAACACCTTACTGTTGTAATCATTTCACAATATATGCATGTATCAAGTCATGTGTTGTACATCTTAAATTTATACAATGTCATATGTCAATTAGATCTCAATAAAGCTGAAAAAAAGTGTTTCAATGAGGAGAGCATGAACAATTTTCAAATCCTGCTGCTAGGTTAAGAAAGATCACCAAGAGATGAGGTACTAGATACAAGGAAGGTATGAAACAGTTGTTATGAGAGTGAAAATAAATGAACTAGGGGGAAATGATATGATTCCTGGGAAGTATTAAGGGCCTACCTGACCAGTCACCATGGCGGTGTCTTTTTAATTATGTTCAACTACTCATAAATAAGTGAAAAATGGGGGGCTGGGAGGGGCTAGATTAAACTAGAATTATTGTTTGGCTACGCATAATAGGCCGAACCGTGTCCCTCCAATATGCATGTTGCAGACCAATTCCCCAGCATTACAGATATAAGTGTATTTGGAAGCAGAGACTTTAAAAAGGTAATTAAGATAAAATGATGTTATATGTGTAGGCCCTAATCCGATATGACAGATGTCCATATAAAAAGAGATTAAGACAATACAGATCATGTGAGAAAAGAGGAAGATGGCTACATGCCAAGGAGACAGATCTCGGAAGAATCGACCCCTTGGACATCCTGATGTCAGATTTCTAGCAACCAGAACTGTGAGAAAGTAAGTTTGTGCTGTTTGAGCCATCCAGTCTGTGGTATTTGTTACAGCAGCACTAGCAAACCAATACATTTGGTCACAGGTTCAACCTATCATTTACATTCCTTCCAGCAATGTATATGAGTTTTGGTTGGTCCACATCATTTACAAACTTGGTTTTGCCAGTCTTACTCATTAATTATATTACAATGAGGTGTCTATATGACATTTCATACCTCGAGATTAAAATTCTTAACTGTATACTTTACTTCTAATAATTCAGTGATATGTCACATTTTCTATGCAGCAAATTCTTTCAACTTTAGCTATTGTAATGCATGTGCAGTGGGTTTCCTGTGTTAGTTTATATTTTCCTGATGCCTAAAGATATTGAGAGCTTTTGATATGATAGGTGACCTTTAATATATTTTTCTGTTTGAAGTTTCTGCTCAAGTCTATTGCCCATTTTTGTTAGGCTGTTTGCTGTTTCACTTCGATTAGTAGGAATACCTTTAATTTATTCTGCATACAAATCCTTTGTCACATATATGCATTGTGAATATTCTCTCCCACTACTCAGATTGCTTAGTTTCCTAATGATGTTTATCGATGAACAGAAATTTCAAAATTTAAATAATTTATTTATTATTTTTAGTGCTTCCTAGGTTCTATCTAAAAATCTTTTGACTACTTCAAGTTTATAAATATATTCTCTGTTTACTCATAAAAATGTTACACATTTTAAAATATTACATGTAGATGTACGATCCATCTTGAACTAATTTATGTGCATGGTGTCTGGTAGATATTTATGTTCACGTTAATCCATACTTTTATACAATTGCTCCAGCATCACTTGTTGAAAATTTGTTATTTCCCCATTACATTGTTTTAGTGCCTTCGTCAAAAATCAATTTACCGTAGAAATGTGGCTTTATTTCTGTAGTCTGTATTGCATTCCATTAATCTATTGATCTTTTTGTCAATATCATATTGCCTTGATTACTCTAGCTTATAGTAAGTTTTATAGTTTTCCTTTTCAAGAATATTTTGACCATTATAGATCCTTTGAATTTCCACATACATTTTAGAATCAACATATAAATCCATGTGTAAAAAAGCCTATTAAGATTTCGGTTTGGATTGCATTGAAATTGTACAGCAATTTAGAAACAACTCACGTCTTAACAATATTGAGCTTTCCATTTCACAGACATATTTCATCTCTCAATTTTTTAAGATCTTTTAGAATTTCTCTCATCCATGTTCTGTTTATTTCAGTAAAGAGGCCTTAGGCAAAAATTGTTAAATCTGTCTCTATTTTTCACACAATTGTAAATGGTAACATTTTAACTTTCATTTAATTGTGCGCATTTTAATATATTGACCTGGTATTCCGTGACACTGCTAGATACACTTATTTATTCTGATATACGGGTAGATGATGGATTGATTTAGATTCCTCTGGATTTTGTAAATATGCAATCATGTTGTCTGTGAATGAAGACACTTATACTTCTTCCTTTCCAATCTTGACACATTTATCTTTCTTTACCATGACTTATTGAACTGCCTAAGATCTCCAATGCAATGGCAAATAGAAGTGGGGATATCCTTGCTTCATTCCCATTCTTAGGGCTACAATGTTCCGTCTTTCAGTATCGGGTATATTAGCTGTCAGTTATTCACAGATGCCCTTTATCTGACTGAGGATGTTCAGTTTTGCTCTTAGATTGCTGAGAATTTTTATAATAAATTAAACTTACATTTTGTCCAATGCTTTACCGAAACTATTTAGATAACATATTTTGGTATATTTAATGTTAATATGGGAAATTACATGGCTTAATTTCTTAATAAGTAAGCCTTGCTTCATGGAATAAAGCTTCCTTTTTCACTTTGCATTAAATTATTTACTTCAGAATGATTTCTGCTAATACTTATAGACATTTGTGGATGTTCACGAGGTACAGTTATCTGTAGTTTCCTTTGTTCATAATTTTCTTGTCTAGTTTTAGTATCAGGGTTATGGTGGCTTCATCAGATGAGTTAGAAATAGTCTCTATTTTCTGGAAGAATATGTTTAGAATTGACATAACTTCTTTAAATATTTGATACTTTATTTTGCAAATTTCTTTTAATATGAGCATTTAAAGCTATAAATTTTATTTTAAACATTACTTTATTGCGTTCTACAAATTTTGATATGTTCAACTTATTTTTATTTCATTCAAAATATTTTCTAATTTCACTCGTGAATTCCTATTTTACCCATGGGTTGTGCAGAATTGTGTAATTCCTAAATATTTCTAAATATTTGGTAATTTTTCTGATATCTTTTGCTATTGATATTCGTTGTATTTGTTTGGTCAGAGAGGAAAACCTGTATTCTTTCAGTCCTTTTCAAAATGAAGTGAGGCTTCTTTTATGACCCAGAATATATTCTATATTGCTGAACGTGCCATGTGTACTTGAAAAGAATACGTATTCTGTACACGTTTTGCTCACTGTCCTAAAAAACGTTAATTTGGTAAAGTTGAATGTTAGTATAATTCAAATATTTTATACATTTATCTTCTTGTTCTATAAATTACTGAAAGAGAAGAGTTGGAAACTATAATGATAATAACTGATTTGTCTATTTATTCCTTTAGTTCTATGAGTGCTTACTTCGTGTATGCCTAGAATTATGAACTGGCCGTACACTTTTAGGATTCTTATATATTTTAGATGAATTCACCATTTTCTAATTATAAAATAACTCTCTTTAAGTCTGGTAATATTTCTTATCCTGAAGTCTACTTTGTCTGATATTAATATAGATTTTCCAGTGTTCTAATGGTTATGATTTGCATATTTTATCTGTCATCATTTTATTTTTATCCTATCTATATCTTTATATTTAAAGTTTATGTTTATGTTTTATGAACAACATATAGTTCAGTCTTGTCTATATTTTATCTAGTTTCAAAATTTCTACCTTTTAATCGGAATTTTTAGCTTTCGGAATTTTTTAGCCTGGATTTCAATCTAACATCTTGCTATTTATTTTCTATTTGACCCATTTGTTCTCAGTGACTTTTGTCCTTTTCCTAACTACTTTAGTATTGCATATTATTTGCATTTCACTTTATTTCTCATATCGCTTATTATTTAAATATCTTTTTTCCTTTTTAAATTATTGCTCTATAGTTTATAATATGTGAATTAATATTATATAACTTCGTATAATAGAACATCGGCATACTTATCTCTCTCTTGCCCTTTGTGTTATTGTTGTTATTTGTATACATACACATATATGTGATAATCTATCTACTATTATTATCTATCTGTCATCTATTTCATCTTTTTTCGACTATGCCCCAGTTTGGACAGTTTCTACTGCTCTGTCTTCAATTCAGACATTTTATTCTATTCTGATCTTTTCTACTCTGTTATTGAATCAAATACCATAAATTGTTTCAGTTATAAGATCCCTAATTGTTCTTTTGTATATTTCACTTATAAAATAGCTATATTGTTCTTTTTCATAATCTCCATTGTACTATAAGATTTGCATTATGTTCACATTTTTCTTTAAATTAATAAAGGCATTTATAACAGCTTTTTAAATGGCTTTTCCTGCTAATTCTATTTTTGCATCTGCTTCTATTGATTAATTTTGCCTAGTTATAGGTCACAAATTTCTTCTTTTCCTGATCTAGAATATTCTAAACTGCGCATATATAGTTTAGTATTCAGTCAAAGATTCAAGTAGATACCTACACAAATTTTTGGAGTTCATTCTCTTTGCAAAGTCTGCTTTTGGACATCCTGCCACACAAATTCCAGCTACTTCCGTAGCTCTGAACTACAATCTTGGTCTCCCAAACAGCAAGAGATCTTTATGCTCTGGGCTCCAGCCCTTTGCCATGATCCGGAAAGTGTTTCTAGACATAAATCCAATCACTTTGCCTTCTCTCAGGTATGTCAATCCTGCCCTGCTTGTCATCCCATGCCTAAAAACAATCATTTCATACACTCTGTCCAGTTTTATAATTTGTAACATTGTTAGGGCTATTCTCATACCAATTATTCCACCACGCCTGGATGCAGAAATCTGTTATTTTTCATTCAGTTTTTCAAATTAATTCATTCATCCATTATCTCCCTGAACAGATATTTATAAACAGTAGATGCTAACAGTAGTACATACTGATTAATAAGATACTGTCCCTGCCTCAAAGGAGCTTTCAGTTTACTGGAGTAGAGACTGATAAAATCGTTTCAATGCAATGGGATAAGCTCAGAAAGGGAAGATTTCAGAGTTAAGTGCTATGGGACAAAAGCCGAAGTGTTTATTATACATTTTATCCTGACCAAAGTTTTGTAGCACTCTCTAAGATCGTGGATCTCAACCATGGCTACAACATTGTAAGCCCCTGGAAAGCTCTAGAAAGTACTGATGCCTGGGCCCTTCCTCAATTTCCTGATTTAGCTGGTCTGGGGTGTGCCTCGACCTTGGGCCTTTTTAAATCTCTCCTTAATATCTACTTTGAAGTCAAAGTTGAGAATGTTAATCTATGGTAAGTTTTATCAGATCGGTCTTATGAATAAATGTGTGGACTGGTAAAAACTATAAGTCCTGTTCTACCAGCAAAAATGTTTACTCTGTATTTTCTGTTGCCGATGTTTCAAAAACAGTTATTTCATGCTTTTTCCAGTATTATAGTTTACCCTGTTTTGATTATATTATATTGGTTAAATAAATTGACAATTCATCCATTTATCTAATATTTATTGTGTCCTCTGTTTATATTCACTGTGCTAAGTGCTATAGCTTTAACATTGTGATAAGGTGACCATAGCAAAGGGTGATATGCTACTTGACATTAGTTTGACAGTGACATTGTCTCATAAGACTAATGTTTCAGAAGTATGCTCGTCCAAGTATATGTGCAAATCCTTATTTGACCGTACAATATTTATGACCAGATCGCCCATTCTGAAAACCACAAGGATTAACCTTGTCTTCTAGTTTCTGAGGATCTCTCTCTCAGAGGGGGGAAAAAAAAAAACAGCACAAAAATAATTAACTCGTTCATTGTAAAAGGTCATCAGGGAGGGAATTTAAGAAAGCAATCTAAATGAAGTAAAGCAATCTAAATCTGTAATATAAACTTTATTTTTAAATAGGTATGCTGCTAACATTGAGGAAATAACATAACATTTGAAAAAGTAATACATATATTTATATTATAAACATTATAAACATTCATTTTTACTTATAAGTGGAGAATACGTGTGTGGCAGAGTCAAATTTGATAGCTAAGTGTATGTTTTGCCATATTAAAGGAGAGCATGTAATCTAACTAATTCTGGCATTCTCCCAGTGTCTAGAAAGCAACGACAAGAACCATAATGACTCTTTTTCCACCTAAGAGAGAATAAACTAACAGAACATGAGAGAACAAACACAAATAACGTGCAAGTTAAGAAGGCTAAGTATCTTATCTCATCCAGCTACTTGGTCACTTACACATCGTCCAGGGAGCAGAAAACCTGCCTCTGAACAGTCTGTTTTGGCAAGTGGAAAAGATCATATCTAATTTGAATTGCCACACAAAGTTAGAGATTTTTCAGTCTGTTTAGTTTTGCTACAGCAGTTTCAACCTTCTGCATCTTCCTTGCTATTTTCATGACATAGCCATCCGCTTGCAGCAACTCATTTGCTATCTTGGTAATACTTATTTTACATTGACGTGTCTATATAACATTCGTATCTTTAGATTAAAATTCTTAACTGTATACTTCCAGTAATTCCTTGGCATGTCACACTTTCATAAGCAAATTCTGACTCTCAATATGTGTTAGCTAGACCACTGAGCTATTCAGTATGTTGAATCTTTCTAATCTTGAGCCTCTTAGACCCTTAGGTACAGCAATGACTGGAGAAAGTCTGTGAGATACTTTCATTCTCTATTTCTCTACAGGCCTAAAATCACCTTCTCAAGAATATTTATAAAAGAAAATAGAGAGTAAAACACCAATTAGCTTTGTTTTTCCTATGCTGAATGCTTATCTTCTGATAGATGCTTAAGGAGTTTAAAAAGAAAAAATTATTTCTGTTGAGTTTAATACTTAAATCACTCATCAGACTATTATTCCTCTTTTTGTGTGTTAAAACTATAGTGAGGGTGAAATAGCTTAATTTTTACACCAATGTATCCGAATCCAAAGTCCAACCATGACAAAGAGCACAGGCACTATACTGAGAACAATTTAAAAATAATGTTATGTTCTCAATTTCATATTTAGATATCTAAAAACCAGATTTTCTTAAGGAGTACTTTAATATCATTGAAGTAATTAAAACCAAGTCCTTTTTTACAGCATTTGAAATTAAAACCAGTTTTTTAAATTGAGATATAATTAACACATAACATTATATTAGTTTCAGGTGTACGACACAATGATTCAGTATGTGTATGTATAGCGAAATGATGACCAAAATAAGTCTAGCTAACATCCACCTTTTTTGATGATAAGAAGGAGAAGAGATGGGACTGAAACAAAAAAAAAAGGCCGTTTCACATGGATTTTATGGAAAAATAACGCAAAGGTGACCTCACCAGAAAAAAAAATCTTACTCAGAGTCACTGGCTACAGAGGCCAATATTTATCACAGTATCTCACTTCAAGAGTGGTCTTACCCTTTCCGGTTAGAGTATAAAGTGACAGCTGATGGTTTTCATAATACTGTTTTACCCCAAGAACTATCTTGTTCTCTTCAACTAGATGCTAAGATTTAAGAGGACAAAGGTTATGTCTGCTTTGCTTGCTAGTGTATCTCCAGAGTTGGTGGCTGGTATAACTGCCCTTGCATGAATTACAAAGTGTGAAAAAAAGCAGCTTTACTGGAGAGTCAAGATTCTCCATCACCCAAACCTAGAGTGGTCTGCTAACATCGTTGGATCCTAGATATTAGAAGAAAATGAGAGTTAGAGTATTTTTTAGAGTTCTCCTCAGCTCTAATATCTACAACCCTAAACTGATGAATGCTTCCAAATCTGAAGTTATAAACTGTGATTCTACTAGTGAACTTCATCAACAAACTGCTGCAGGCGATGTAATGTAATGGAGACAGCAGGGCACTTGGAGTCACTTTCAAGAATAAGCACTGTGGTCATAGGGATGACATCCACTTCTCTGTTCTGTAGTTTTTGCTCACATCTAATAAAACTTAAAACAACCTCCAATGTGTTATGATTAAATGATATACTACACAGAAACATAGTCGTTAATAAATGGTAGCCATTACAAATTTAAGATAGTTTTATAAATAAGAGAGGCTTTATGGAGACTGAAGCCATATCTATCCCATTTCCCAAATATCCCCAATGCTTGGCCCAGGGCCTTATATATAATCGTCATTATGTATGTTGAAATAAAATTAATAGTACTATTATTTATAGAAAAATTGGACTGAAGTTCAAACTCCACATCTGGGCATTATAATTCTCTAGCAATCTAGCTTTCAATCAACATTTTATCCAGCTATTTTCCCTAAAGTGTACAGATTTTTTAATCATCACATTTAAATTATTTTACCTGGAATATTTTCTCTTCTTTCACTCTTTCTTCCACCTGAATGAAAGAGCCAAGGCTTTTTCTTTCTCAGTTATCACCGTGCCTTCCCCTTTCTCTGTCCTGACTCCTGAGATAGCCGGCAAGTCCCGTAGGATGGAGGACTTCTTACTTTGCATTTTTGAAACCCAATACCTATTTCTGCCACATGGTTAAGTCCTCAATAGACATTTTTTTATATTGAGTTAGATTTTGAATGAATGAAGTGAACAGAATGAACAAGATACACATTAATTACATTTTCAGGCACAAGTTTAGGACAAGAAATGCAACTATTTGTTATTTTGTCTTTATAAATAGAAACGAGAGAGTAAATCAGTCACTGGAAATACATGTCCTATAACAAAAGAGACTACAAAATGTGTTTTCTCCCACCAGCCCTGCTCGCTTTCAGAGGGATCACATTGCTCATTATCATTTTATCTGAAAGTAATTAAAAGAACACTTACAATGTTTCTACATAATTGACATAATGATAAAAGAAGGGAGTTGGGCAAGCAGAGGTTGGTAGAGGTTGGTTTAGGGGATTAGAATAGAGTTAACATATCTTTCTCAAATGACGGCTTCAAAATTTAAATTATCCAGAGATCTAGACTTAAGCTTCGCATCAAACCATGCAGAAATGCTTTTTTCAGAATTGGTTTTGAATTCACTATTAATTGTTCCAATTTCCCACAAATGTAACAATATGTGAAGGACACCAAAGTAGAAAAATCTTTCTGTTTTTCATATTCTTGTTACTAATGCTGTAGAAAAGTAGGCAAATACTAATTATCTTGTTTGCAATCATATAATTATTGGCAGGAAAGGGGTTAAGAACCTCCCCCTAGCAATTTCTCTCTAGATGCAAAATAAACACCTCA
>NW_024345917.1:182508-221756 GCF_902729225.1 Pteropus medius | reverse complement strand
AATTAACAGTCCTAATCAAGCAAGAAAATTTACTGAAAATTTCAACTAATTCCTCAGGTTCAAATGCAACAGATAACGCAAGCTCTCCTGTTATGTACTAAACCTCACATTTTAAAAAAATGCTGATAGCTGAGGCTATTTAACAACGTTAGTCTCTTTTTACGTCTAGTAACAAATAGTGCACGTAACCTAAGTACATATGGAAAAGCCTTTCAGACATGTCGATGAAACATTGAAAGAATGTTATAAAGAGACGTCAGTAATGAGAACTGACAGCTAATGCACACTTGCCGTATGCCGAGACTGAAGTGTTATACATACATCAGTTAATTCTTGTAGGTACAAAACAAAATATGAAGGAAATGTAATTATTTCCTCTTTTATAGATAATAGTAACTAAGTTTGAGGTTTTTTGAGTTTATGAATCACACAGCGTTTACTTCAACATGAGCCAAATAAATCTAACTCTAGAACTCATATTTTTTTTACCATTATCTCAGCATTATAATCACTTAGGTGATTAGGGAAATGCTGTCACAAGAAGAGATGCTGAGAGAAGGTAAAACACCATACCACTTACTTGAAATAAGAAAGAAAACTATTTTTACTTTTTTTCACTCAAGCATGAAGGTAATTAAAGTATCCCACTTCTTTCATTGCCTGATCAAAATGAAACCTGTATAATTGTTTAATTTTCTAACTTCAAATGCTATCATAAATGGCTGATTTAGTATTCGGAAAATGTGGTTTATTTCAAGTAGTAGAATTTAGTTGTTAATACAGCATGTGAAACATACCACGCAGATTTCTCCTTTAGCCTGCTTCTCCCTCCCTAACCAAAATGTGAATAAGCTTTGCTTTGTATATATATATATTTTTTAATTTTGTTTTATTTTCCACAGGAGAAAATAGATTTTGTACTACGTGACACAAGAGCTACAGATACACACATATACACATATTCACACTTTGCAGGCTCCTATACACCATTTAGCACGGTGCAGGCCATAAGAGGGCACTCCTCTTAAGAACTAATCTGGAGAGGCTCAAAAGAAGAAAAGCAATAATGATTACCTCTTAGAGTCATGAATAATTTTCTAGGCTCCATTCTACACACGTGCGACAAAGCTATGCTTTCACCAAGAGTAATATGATAGAAAGAAGAGAATTTGGATTGTGTCCAGAGGAAGTAAATCTGTTTTGTTATACAGTTAAAATGTTCTATAGTTAAAAATGGGATAATAAAGAATAGCCACCAAAATGTTAAAAGTCTAAAACAAAACAAAAAAAATCCTTGCCCAAAATATGACTGAAAACCATTTCTTTTCAACTATCTTTCAGCCCCAACTGCTTTATGGTTAACAAATCTACTTGGAATCTACTTGTACTGTCCAAAATTGAAATATATTATACTGTACAGGTAGAATTGGACAAGAAATATGCTGCAATAGTAGTCAGGAAAAATCATTCTAGCATAAAACATCAGTATAGCTCAGATCTTATTACTGACCCTATCTTATTCTCAATGGTGTACGAACATAGGACCTTTTGAGGAACAGCTGAAGGCAAAATTAAGATAATCAAGATTGTGCTATACACAGCGACCCCTAGCAGGCTTAAGAGTGACAGTACCATTATATAGCGTGCTGTCCCACACTTCCTTTGAACCCTGAGTCACTATCAGATCTCCTGAGTCACTATCAGATCTCCTTTGAACCCTGAGTCACTATCAGATACGGACAACTCCTGGTTTACTTGACAAATATGTATTAAAAGGGAAAAACAGTGAAATGTATTATGTAAGCAGATAGAAAATTTTACTCTATTTCTAAAAGTAAAGTAAATCGAAAGTAGATTAGAGAGCAGGACGATATTAAAGAATTCTATGAAAGTTGAACTAAAATATATACTGTTAAAGAAAAAGAATGACTTTTTCATTTATTCATTCAAGTGAAAAATAAATAGAAAGCCATCTATATGTACAAAAAAAATTTAAGTAAATTATATATATTCTTTCCAATTAGAAAAAAAGTAACATAAATTTGGGGCCGCTCAAATGTGAATTTGAAAATTTATCTAAGCTTTAATGCTCACCTGAATAATAGCTTTAAAATGATTAAAAATATGTGTGCCATGAGAACTAGAAGAAATGTTTCTCCATCTATGCAAAATTAAATTTTAAAATATATTTCAAGAAGATGGTAGAATTGCATATTGTAAAAATTAACAGTTGTTTTCTCTACATGGGACAAAAATATACATATATTCCTCTTGTCCAAATTTTGCAGATGTTCTCAATCTTAAGTAATTTATTTACAGCACTCTATTCCTGTTTTGTTCCTCTTTAAACTTCAGCATGCAAAAAGAAGCCTAGAACACAGAATCTGGAGAAAACATTAACTACTTTATTTTCTGATGAAGAATAATAAAAAGCAAAACCTGACACCTGTGAAGAGAAAAAGAGTTTTTAAAAAACAAATCTTGGGTTTTATTTTTATCCCCAGGTGTCAAATCCATGATAGAAACTCATAGATTGGAATCTGCTATTTGAAAGAAGCAGTTGGCTATGGAAGAAGCCAAAGATGCTATTTTATAACCAGCAAAGGTTTGAATTATTCATAAGGGAAATACTTAAGAGAGAAATCGGCCACCAAACTGCTGAAGTGAATTAAACTAAACTGATCGACGAAAATAAGGACAGTAAAGATTCTGAAGAATGAGTACAGAAAAATATTGTTGGACTCAGCACTTTGTTAGAATGGGAAGGGAGGGTGGAGCATCTTGTATAAAATCATTATTTTAAAAGACGATGTGAACATTGGGTGTGAAATTTCCTTGCAGCAGTATTACCTATGAATATTACCCTGATAAATGTGTGTTCCCTAAATACTGTCAAGTGAGAGCTCCCATTCCTAAAACAAATGCTATAAAATATCATGTTTGGTGGAGGAGCCTATTTATGTTTTGAATGCAGTAATATCTCAAATTCTTTGGATGTATTGATAAAGCTCTAGGTATTTGTCTATGAAAGTCAGAAGAAAACAATAAATACTTAGGATTCCCTGACAACTTGACTTTGGAACAACATTTTGATAGAAATT
The DNA here is from genome assembly GCF_902729225.1 of Pteropus medius. Classification (NCBI taxonomy): domain Eukaryota; kingdom Metazoa; phylum Chordata; class Mammalia; order Chiroptera; family Pteropodidae; genus Pteropus; species Pteropus medius. The sequence continues at coordinate 218,655 of NW_024345917.1, read as the reverse complement.
CTGATCATTGAGATTTTTAAACTCTATTTTCACAAATCTTTTAATGTCTTCATTTTTTTAAACCTTGACAAGAAGATACCCATCTATAAATATGAAATAATCTCCAAAATCTCATTTGTATTGGTATAATTTGTTATACAAAAGGCTTTAAAATGTCCTAAAAAAAGTAACAATACACGTGTGTATACATACATTCATACGCGTGCATTTTAAGTACCAGTTCTTCCTATTATTTTCTTCTTCTTATATTGCTGTCTAAAATGTACAAGTCTATAAACTCGGTGGTGGTGGTGAATGAACAGTGGAAATAGTTTACCTGGTTTATTGCCCCTCTATGAATATTTACATTAATCCGAAATGCTCTCAACTAATATTTCATTTTTAACCAAATCTACTCTGAAAACAATGTATTGAGTAATCTTAGTCTGGAAAGAGCGAAAGAATAAATATTGATGAAGATGATGATAGACTTGTGGGGAAGGCAGTCCGGACTGAAAAATGAGGCTTTGGCAACAACACCTAAAGAAATGAAATGTCAAGGAGAATGAAGTGTTGCCGATATTATTGCCAAATAAAGCCACGAGGAATGAGCACTTTGGGAGTCGTGGCTATATGTGAGTTTTTCCAAAGATGATAATTAGAAGATTGTAAGGATTGTGTGATGATTGATATGGACCAGTGAAATGCCAAGCTATTTTTGGAGTATTACACTAACCTAAGGGTTAAAGTTCAATGGTATTGTCAGTGGCTGAACCAATCAGAAAGATTTGCAGTGACTCCATTATCTATTTAAATGAAATATTTATTGTTTTTGTCCAGGGTTGCTGTCAGAAAGTAAGTCAACACTTCCCACAGAAATAAACAAGAATGGTTGATGTGATCCTGTTTTCCATTAGAGCAGTTCCCATGGAGACAGATGAGTGGCCAAGTTAAGTTCCCTGGACATGATCCTGGGAGCCTGAGAGGTGGGAGGAAGTGAAATTTTGTAAGTAGGGCTCTCCTCTGAGCCTGGTAAATTAAATAAGGGTGCAAGCCAACCTACACTGGTATTCTTTTGCCCCTACCTTTTTGTACACCTTGAGTGGCTCTTTCTCAGGACCTTTAAGGTACAGTCAGAAGAGATGGCCAGGCTGTACCAGTAGCTGCAAATTAACTCAGAGAGTGTCCAATGACTGGAAGAAGTCTATTCGGTATTAGCTCCACTGCAACCCCAATTCAGCTTTGTGCCTTCTTGCCGTACATTGGATAAGAAGACAGGCCTTTGGATGAACTCTCCAAGGTGCCTTTCCAACAAACACTTAAAGAATACTGCAGTTAGATTTCAGCATTTTCTCTTGAAAGTGTCTGAACTTAGGTAGCTAGCGAACTTGTCTCGATGATATGTTCATTTCCACAATATATATCCTCATGGAGTTCAGAGTACCTACACCAACCAGATTTTCAAAACAGCTAATTCATTATTCTTAGGCAAATATGCAGTAATAAAGAGATGACCAGGTTTGAATAAACAAGAGCTGACGTCTAGTTAAATTCTATATTTGGAAATGCCCGTGTAATAAAACTTATCCAGTCTCTGGTTATGGAAGGTTCTGAAGATACTAGGATAATCTGAGCCTGGACCTTATTTTGTGGAAATTATAGTCTAATGGTTTTGCCTGGCACATAGTAGGCAGTCAGCTAATACCTGTTATATAAACCAATTTAAACGAAAATCTTCATACTAACATCAAATCTTCATACTAACATGCTTTTTGGTCAATATTTAGTCATTTAAACCACTGCCATATAATCCTCAGTCACTGACTATAAAGAAACCAAGATAAATAACAGCAATTGCTTGCTTACCTCCTTGTTCAATTAGTTCATCAAATATTTATTAAGTATCAACCATATACCAGGCACTATTGTGGGTATTTGTAATACATAAGTAAACAAAGCAGAAATATTTATCTCAGAATACTCTACACGTTTTTCAAATAATCTGAAAGTAAATGGATAAACAGCAAATGGTTCTAATTCACATTTTATAACCGATCCTATTTTTAATCATGTTTTAGCTGGCTAAAATTTTTTACTTCCTGATACTTAAGTTGCTGTGAATATTTCTATGTGAATAATAAAATTCGAACCACAGAAAAAGTATATAATGTGTTTGTATTCAGTAGGCTCCACTAAAGTTTACAGCCAGAGGTTGACTTTTGACAAGTTATAAAGCATATTGAATTGCCCCAAGTAGAGAAAAATTAGTAAATGAAGTAGAATTATTGTACTGATTTCATTTCAACTTTCTATTTGATGAGTAAGTACTCTGAATACAGATTAAGTGTACTTGGTCAATGTAAACATTGACTTGATAAGAAAACTAAATTGTTAAATGTATTAAAATGTGAAAGTAGTGTGAAAATAATTTTATTTTGGGTGCTTTATGTACTGCTATGCCACTTTCTCTGAACCCTGAAAAACAGCTGATTTAGTACAACTTAATGCTTTGCAAATATACTTTTCTATGATTTTCTACACGTGTGACATATAAATATGATCCTACTTTTATATATGTAACCTTTTTAGTAATAACTTTCATTAATCCTGAGTTTTCACTCACATTTTTTGAAATATTGCTGGATTTCTGGCTGTGTTTTGCAGGTAAAAATAAAAACATAAATACACAAACCATCTAACATATAAGTTTAAAAATGGAATTTGCAGAAGGTAATATTTTTATATTTCCATCCTTTATTGACTAGATTTTAATTAGCGTTTTCAGGGCTCATAAGAAATGTCTACCAATGATTTTTTCCTGGCTAGATGAGCTTGTATTGCTCACATCTGCTAAAAACCATTATTATATCATTTGCCTGTTTGAAAGACCACTTTGATTCCTATATTTTAGTTCACATATTTAAGAGAAACAATATGTTAAGAAATGGTCTATTGAGTCTAAGTCTGAGTTAAGTAGTTTGGGATCTTTAAATGAGAGATTTGTGAATGTCTCAATATCTTGACTGAAACAAAATTCCATTTTTCAGTTAATCTAAGAAATAGTTTGGCAGCTCACTTGTTCATCCTAATTGAATTTGGAAACAACTTTTTCTAAAAAAAATTTCTTCACTTCAGTGAAATTATTTTTTTTAATTTCTTTTTACAAGTTAACTTTACCATGTTTTGTTGTTCATTATTGTCGTGACATTCTTTTCCATGGCATCTACATTAGACCGCTAAATATTTTAAATCAATAATTTTCACTAGAATGAAAGAGATTCAATTCTGGCTAACATTCCCTTTTTCATGCTTATAAATTGGCTGCCAAGAATTAGCTGTGAAGCTTCATAAAAACTCTGCCAAAATTGAAACAACTAAGTTCCACAGGGACCATCAAATACAGTGAACTACTGAGAGCTTCCAAACCACAATAATAATATAAAGGAAACAAATAAAATAGTAATATGATTGTAAATTTGTTCATAATCTTGGCCAATGAAAGTTTCCACCCCAGGGTTAATGAGGCCAACATCAAGGTCTCTGTTCAGCAAAGTCCAAAACATATAGACAGTTATTCTCTTTCATGTGAAGACATATGATCTCGAACCTAAAGAGATAATTCGAACATGTAGATAACTTGGGTCAAGAGGAAATTGCGGGTGTATAAGAATTCCTTTAGTACAACTTTCTACCAGAAACAATTCATTCAAAAATTCAACTATTCAGCGACTATGTATTGATACCTATTAAGTGTTCAGCATGGCCCTATAGAACTTCACAGTATAATGGGGGAGATAAGGGGTAGACAGACACAAAAATTATATTAAAATATGATAATTATTGTACTAGAGAATATACTCAGTATATAATGGTAGCTTAGAGGATAACTGCTTTGTGAAATCAAGAAGGGTGAGAAGATGATACTTGTGCTGAGTAGTACAGGTAGAATAAGCTCATGTGGCTATTCGAAAAAGAAAGAACATATGGAAGAAAATGAAGATGGTATATTGCATGTGTGCATATGCATGTTTGGGTGGAGCATAAAGTGTATGGAGATGAGGCAGGAAAAACATGTAGAAGCAGAATATTAAAGACTTTATCAGAACTAAGAGTTTTAATTTTAATTTGGTAGGCAAATAGGGCTCAGTGAAGGCTCTTAACGTGGAAACAACATGACCGAATTTGTTTTCAAAGATTATTCTGTTGGTTTAGTGGTCCCAAGAGAGACACTGAGTAATAAATCTCCCCAAAACATAGGAACTTGACAAACCAATAGTGGCTTATTGTCTCTCACGGTTTCTGTAGTTCAGGAATTCAAGAGCAGCTTGACTCTGGTTCTGACTCCAGGTCCTCATGTGGTTGCAGTCAGGGTATTGGTTAGTACTGAATTCATCTGAAGGCTTAACTGGGGCTACAAGATACCCTTTCAAGGTGACTCTATCACATGACTGGCCAGTTCTTTCTGACTGTTGGCCAGGGGCCTTGGTTTTTCTGTAGGTAGGCCTCTTTAGGGGGCTGTGTGAGCCCTCCCAGCATGATAGCTATAAACTAAGGGACCAAAAATGAAGCTGCAATGCCTTGCAAAAGTCATACACTATTACTTCTACCATAGTCTATTGGTGAGAAAAAACAAAAAAACAAAAAACCCCAAAAACTCTGATTCGATATCACAGCAACCTATACAAGAGAATACATCATAAAAGAGATGATGATTGTCAGAGACCATCTTGGATACTAGCTATTAGGAAAAAAGTCCAGGTGTCAAGGCAATTAAAATGGACATAATGTAATTTTAAGAATCAAAAAAAGAAATAATGAGCACCTGAGTTATAATCATAACATTGGGGATGAAGAGATGGGGCCTTATTTAATAAATACTTAGAAAGTAGAATTTGCAAACATAATGATGATTGAATGTGGAAGGTATGGGTGCAGAAAGAGCACCAGATGACTGTTAAGTTTTAGGTTTGGGTGATTAAAAAAGGGGTGGGACCAGAAACGATGATATAGAAGAAGAAGTAAGCTCAGGTAAGATAGAAAGGTGATATTTTATTTTCTAAGTTGGCACTCAATTTCCTGTAGGACATCCCCATGGATATAATAATCATCATCGTATTAATAATGAATATAAATGAGCAATTCTATGGGCTACCACTATTCTAAGTTCTTTACATACTCATGTATTAACCTATTTAGGTTTGGGTGATTAAGAAAGGGGTGGGACCAGAAACGATGATATAGAAGAAGAAGTAAGCTCAGGTAAGATAGAAAGGTGATATTTTATTTTCTAAGTTGGCACTCGATTTCCTGTAGGACATCCCCGTGGATATAATAATCATCATCGTATTAATAATGAATATAAATGAGCAATTCTATGGGCTACCACTATTCTAAGTTCTTTACATACTCATGTATCAACCTATTTAATCTTCACAACAACTGGTAGGAAATATCATTGTTCCCATATTAAAAAGGAAGCAAAGAGAGATCGAGTAATTAGTACGAAATTCTACATCAAGTATGTTTGTTCACATTACAGCTACGGATCAAACCCACCTTTAGTTCTGCCTCACTCTCCTAGTTTCCATGACCCTAATCCCAGGCTAACCATCTCCTCTGTCTTTACAAAATGATAAAATCTGTCTTATTAGTTGTTTAAGCCTGGATGTGCTATACTTTTTGGAAATTTAGCAATATGAATTAAAGAGAAAGCTTAATTCCAATAAATTAGTTTTCAACTAGAATTACAATTACTGGGAAGAAAGGCACTGGACTCAGTATGTTACGGATAGTGTATCAAATTATACTATAATATATCTGGTTCACTTATACTGAATGTAAGGTTATAAACATGGGTTAAGAAAGAATAATTATAAATTTGTGAATAGAAATTTTGTTAATATCCGTATTGTCACTTCTTATTATATAATTATATTATGTTGTCTTCTGGAAAGGCCATTCAATTTCTTAAGCAAATGAAAAGTGTATGAATTACCAAAGTACATAAATGTCAGGCATGCCACATATCATAGCAGTAAAAACATTGTCAATAATTCAAGAAAAAAATTCACTTATAGTAGTAAATGCTTACCCTTTTCAAAAAGATTTGAAAATTCATAGTAGATTTGTACAATAACCATTCTTTCGCTTTCTGAGATTTTAATAGGATACCTATCAATTAATCCTTATTTTGACTGTATCTACTTTTGGTACTCCCCCAAACAGCTGTAAAATGAATTATGATTTGTATTTTACAGATGAAGAATTTATTGCTTGACAAAAATAAGCAACTTGTCCAAAGTCACATATTTGAATCTATGGAACAGAAATTTAAAGGCAGGTCTACTAGAATCTGAAAATCTGTGATGCTTCTCTGAATTAACATGAGAGTACTACTTTTGTTTTATAGTCATGGAACCTCAAGAATAGGAAGAAGCAAGGACTATCTAAATACTTTTAGCTTCACCGAAGAAACAAACATTGGTAAATTTATGTTAAAGATAAAATAATTGAATTTTCTTAGACAAGGGTTTGAAATTAGAATATGAAGAATATATAAATTCATTGAACAAGCTATGTGTAATAAGGCCCCAAGGAAAAACTTAAAGGAAAAACTCAAAAGTTATCTTGACAACCAGTATCATCTATGGATGAGCGTTTAAGCTAACAGAAACTCTCTGTGAACCATTTACATTATGGTTCTACTTATTCCAACCCATAAACATCACACTCAGTTCTTTTCAGTCAGACTCATTCTTTACTTTACTTTTTGTCTTTTATTTGCTGTATTTGAGTTTTTGAAGTATGTCTATATTCTTAGTTATAACTCTTTCTCTAGCATTCACTCTTTTAATTTCAACTTGACATCAATTAACTCTCCATATCAGCTCAGCATAAAAGACCTAAGCATATTTTTTCTCTTAAGACTATGCAATAGTCACCAAATTTAAAGTAAAAGAAAGAAGATGTAGCATCAATCTTTTGTTGGCCCAAGCCTTTATTAATGATGGCTAATGGTTGTTGCTAAACAGAAAATAAAGATGTCATGTACTTAATATTTAATATTCTGTTCATCGGAAACTTGTTATGTGAGATTGTTTATTTACAAACACAAATGAGGGATAAACAAAAAGGAAATGGGACAATAAGGAGTCAGGGCTGCCATGAACAGTTGTGCAAGATGAGCTTTGACCAAAAGTATTAATCATTAAGGCAAGTGAGGCTGAAATTCTATTAAAGTTCAGCTTTAGAGCTTATGCTTCCACCTGAGAAGATGGGCATTTTTCTAAATTTCACAAAGATATAAAAAGGGTAAGTCCTGGTCTGTAGGAGGGACTTTATTCATTTGTTTGCTTCTTCTGAGCAATAAATGCACTAAACCATTTTTAAACTCCCCTCCCCAACTGTGTAGAATGGCATTTTCCTTCTTTCCTTTACCTCTCTCTTGTCTCTTCTTTTTTAATTTCCTTGACTCTTAATTCCTGACTTACTGAGAGTTCTAAGGTAATAAACAAACGGCAGCCTGTGGGCCAAGTTCAGCTCACATCTTTTTTGGTATTCCCTGCAAGATTAAAAAGGATTTTACATTTTTAAATGGTTAGAAAAATACTTTATGATGTGGAAGTTACATAAAAGTCATATTTCAGTGTCCATAAATAAAGTTTTATTGTAACCCAGCCATGTGCAGTCATTATGGATTATCTGTGGAAGCTTTTGAGCTGCCACCACAGCGTAGAGTAGTTAGGATGAAGACTCTGGCCCGCTATGATGAAAATATTCAGTATCTGGACCGTTAAATGAAAAGTCTGCTGACCCATGAACTAGTAGGTTCTCATTAATTCACATGTATCATATACAGATTTAAGTCTTTGCCTTCTGCATTGATAAGTGTGTCTAGAGATTTATTCATCCTTCTCTTCCTAGTACAGAGAGGGAGACACCATTACAAATGGAGATTTCTCTTATAACTGTAAATCTCTTACAAAAGGGTAACTTCTATTCAGTTTTAGAGCATTTCCTATGTCTGCAATTTCTTAAAAATAACCAGTTCAAAATAATCTTAATGCCAAAGAGAGACATATTATAGGGTGGCAAATTCTTCTCCCCTTCCATGAAATAGCAGAAAATGAAATAGCTTTTTTCCATTTCATTTTTCCTTCTACACTACACATTAGAGGTCGAAGCGGATGCAGACTCATGCCACGGGCAGATTCCACTGTATAATCAAGAGTACAAAAATATATCTGAAGTCGCTTTTCTGTTTTAATGAAGAAGAAACTGAATAAATCTGGCACATCCAAGGTAATCCATGCACAGTAATATGGACAATTCACCACAAATGATTCTAAGTTACACCTTCGACCCTTTAAAGTGGACAGCTGAAAAGGAAAATATTACATCTTATGAATGTTTGGTTCCTTTAAATTTCAAATCCTGTATGTTTTATTTCTACTGAAGTGTCTAGCAGTCCCTCATGCTATTCCAGACTAGTCCGTGTTTATTTTTGGCATGAGAATATTTACAATCAAAGGATAAAATGAAAATGATATTCTCCCTTTTAATTCTAAACTGCATGTTTGTGGATTTCTAACCTCATCTGGCCTTTGCATGGCTGTTCTTTTTATCAGTGAAAATCAGCCATTGGGGCAACCTTAGAGAAAACACTATGAAGAAAAAAGTTGCAGCATGTCATTCCTCTGTTAGTGAATTTTTGTTTTGCACCCAAATCAATAGCAAATACTGGTAAGATGAATGGCAGAGAAACAAATGGGTACTCACATATCTCTAGTTTATCACAGAGTAACAAACAACTATTTCTCTTGGAGAGACACTTTCACAGATTGGATAAGTACATGGGCTCTGTAATCAAAAAGATCTGCCTTTAATTCTTAACTCTACCACTTCTTATTCGTATTATTTTGTGCAAGTTTCTTGAACTTTCTGGAACCTTGTACTCTAATCTGCTTAGTGGACGCAATAATATAGACTAGACTTAGTTATTTGGGGGGGGGCACTAGAGCTAGTGTGTAATTTGCACCATATAGTTAAATATTGATATTTTATTTACTAATTTATACTCACATAATAATAATCTCATAATTAATTTTTGTTTAAATATCATTCGTTTCACAAAAAAATGTGTGTAAATTAGTGAATGTAGTAGTAACACCATAAACTCCTAGAAGAAAACACAAGACAACGAACTATTTGAAATTGGTCTTAGCAATATCTTTTTGATTGTCTTCTCACACAAGGGCAACAACAACAACAAAATAACAAACGGGATACATCAAATTTAAAAGTTTTTGCCTGGTAAAGGAAACCATTAACAAAATAAAAACACAACCCAAATGGGAGAAGATATTTGCAAATGATACATCCAGTAAGGGGTTAATATCCAAAATATATAAAGAATTCATACAACTCAACAACGACAAAAAAACACAAACAATCCAATTAAAAAATGGATAGAAGACCTGAACAGATATTTCTCCAAAGAGGACATACAGATGGCCAACAGACATATGAAAAGATGCGCAACATCATTAATCATTAGAGGAATGCAAATCAAAACCACAATGAGATATTACCTCATATCTCTCAGAATGGCTATCATCAATAAATCAACAAACAACAGTGTTTGTGGGATTGTAAATTGGTGTAGCCACTATGGGAAACAGTATGGAGAGTCCTCGAAAAAAAATTAAAAATAGAGCTGCCTTAACACAGCAATTCCACCTCTGGGTATTTATGCAAAGAAAACCAAAACATTAATCAGAAAATATATATGCACCTCTATATTTATTGCAGTATTACTTACAATAGCCAAGATATGGAAATAACCCAGGTGTCCATCGATAGATGAATGGATAAAGAAGTGATATATATACATTATACATTAGAATATTATTCAGCAATAAAAAAGAACAAAATCTTGCCATTTGTGACAATATGGATAGACATAAAGGATATTGTGTTAGGTGAAATAAGTCAGACAGAGAAAGAGAAATGCTGTATGATTTCGCTTATATGTAGAATCTAAAAGAAAAAAAAAACGAATAAACAAAATAAAACAGAAACAGACCCATAAAGAGAATAAGCTGATGGTTACCAAAGCGAAGGGTGATGGAAAGATAGGCTAAATATAACATAGGGCTTATTTAAATGGGAAAAACGCGACAAACTATTAAATGAAGACATACATGTGGACCTATTAACTATCGTAAATTCCATACAGGTATAGTGATAGGAAATAAAAGTGGGCATGATTTAGACAAGCTGATGAGAACTAACCGAGACAATTAAATTAAGCTGAGACAGAGTCAATCTGTGATGAGGGACAGGAAGACTTTCAAGACAGAAGAAACAGTGTGAAGAAAGGCCCTGATAGGGGAGACAACATGAGAGACTTCATTATTAGCAATATTATTAGGATAAATTGAGTATATTTCACTACAAATGCCTCTATTATTTAGACAAGTGCTTTAAGACTGAGGAAAGTGAGTCTACACTTAATAATTTTTATTTGAACATAGAAAGCACTAAAGGAGTCTCAAATTTTTATGTACACTGGCTATTTAACAAAGTTAAAGAAAAAAATTATTCCGACATTTGTTAAAACAACAAAGAAGACTATTCAGGACTATTGCAAAATGTGTCAAGCCTGGCAATAGGAAGAAGAGATGGGACTTAACTTTGAATACAGTAAAGACAGCTGGGAATTTATAGCAAAGGAGCAGAGTATGTATGTGTTGGGGGGGACATTGATGGATGGAAAGTTACTAAGAAACATCAAAAATAGGGGGATTCTTGCTAAACCTGCTTAATAGAATTCTTGCTGAAGGCAGGCCAAACCTGCTTAATAGAATTCTTGCTGAAGGCAGGCCAAAGGTGATCCAATATCGAGGGTGGGGGATGAAGAATTCAATCAGATCTGGAGGGTGATCGGATATCAAGAGTGGAGAGAGTCTCACTAAACCGACTGAACAGGATCTTGGTATTGCTGGGGAGGAAAATTTTTCCTTCTACTTATCTAGGTTCTTTGGCAGGTCTAATAATTAAATTGACATGAGACACATGAACAGGAGAAAAACAAATTTAATTTTGTACATATAAGAACTCAGTAAACAATATGAGACTCAAAGGCAAGTCCGCATTTGATGCTTATATGCCATCCTGAGCTAAGGAATGGGATAAGGGCCTGGGGCTTCAAAGGGGAGGAGGGTAATTCATAGGACAATAAGAATAGATATTTGGTAATTAGATGTTTGCCCTGCCATACAGATAGGTCATTCCAATAAAAGTTATCTCTGATAATAGTTTTCTCTCTGAACCAAGCCCCCTATCCAAATTCTTTTAGGTCGTTAGGGAGAGGGAAAAGTTCTTCTTGAGTCTGCTGGGTCTTGATTGCCTTCAACTCAAAATACTCCATCCATACGCCAAAGTGGCATAATTTAGGGTCATGTGTTCTTTTCCCCTTCACTACAGCTGACTAGGCAGATTAAAGACAGGGTCCAAGGACAGGGTCAAAAGAGGGTTCAAAGGAGCCTGTCTAAAGTTTGGTCAAGGAGAGAGCCTTTGCAAACACAATGACCCTGTCGCTAATTCTTGCATTAGTCTTATCAAATTTGCCATATTTGACTAGCTTTCCATTTATAATTTTTTGATTAAGAAATCAAATAAAAGAATACACAGTACTGCCAATCACAACCTTTTATTGCTACAAATCCACTGACATGTTGCTTCCTTTTGATGCTAATACTGGGAAAAAAGATGATGAATCATGAAAATGCTGCTATTTTCCTGCTTTATGAAGCAACTGCTAAATAAAGGCAAAGAAAAAAAAGAAACCTTTTCCAGCTGTCTCACTGCCTTTTTAAGCCTGTACTATAAGCATCTACAAAATGCAGCAAAGAGAGAGAAGACCATAGAATACTAAACCGTTGTGGCTTCTCGAAGCTAAATTTTGGGTTTTCATCAAATTCAGAAGATGTGGAGCTCAGAGATACAGAAGGTTGTAGAAGGACTAAGCGCGAATAATTAGAGGAAATTAGGACCAAAATTATCCAGAATCATGGATATTTTAGATTAGACCTAACTTTTCTAAGGTCCTATGATCTCAATGGGGAGGCATTTGCAATTATTGCATATACTGATCAGGCAAGTAATTAAATTTCCAAAAAGTACAAAGCCGTCAGACTTCAAGATTCTTAAGGGCAGATAACAGGCCTTATTCTGTGAGATCCTTGGAGTTAGGGGTATTGTCTTCTTTCATTAATTCACATTCACTCACTTAACATTACTGCAAATAAATTCAAATTTCAGACTTTGAGGCATGAATATAGACATGAAGTACAAAAATCTTTGTCTTCAAGGAATTCACAGGCTAGATGGAGAGAGAGAGAATAGAATATCCACAATAAGGTGCAACGAAGTATTATGTTAAGGCTATATTAAGTAAATTATTGGAAAACAAGCAAGGGCTTTATAGAGATCAAGAAAAGGTATTAGAAGTCACATGATCTGACAGTAGGAGTTAACTAAAAAATAAAGTACATTTGTAGGAGTTGCTACTAAGGAGTGGAGATTCATTTTAAAAGGAGGACTGAAGGTGCAGTTATAGACCGTGTATCATCTGGTAAATTTAGGAAACAAAGAATCGTGGCATGAATGAGCCATATGCTGCATGTGGGATAGATGAAGAAAAGCGAGCACTGGGAAGATGAATAAGTAGGCCATGAGTAGAGAGTTTGAATTATATCCTGAGAATCTGTAAAAGAGCTAAAGCAGGGTGAAACTGAAAGGAAGGACAGTTAAGAGATCTCTTCAATAACGCATATAAGTAATTATGGTGAGAGCCTAAACCAGGGCATTGGTGGGAAAAACAGAGAAGAGAGGAAAAGGCATAAAAGACACTTTGGCGTAATATTCACAGGGATGAAGATCCTTTGAGGGGACGGAAGGAGAAAGCAATACACATGATGAAGGCCAGGTTTCTGGCTTTGCCAACTTAAATTTTCTCAGTAGCTTGTCAATGCTTAGTATATAATAGGTGCCAAAGAAATGGTTGTTTAAATATGCATAAACTAATTATAAAACACTGTTGATTTGCTGAGACATTTCTCCCGGTACCTCCTTTGATTTGCACTGCAGCTACTGTAGACAGTTTCTATATAAATTACCAGATTCTCACTTCTAGTGTTTACTTCTTTGCTTCTCTGAGGGCTTTCTCTGGGGAAGCTGACTCTTGCTCAACCCACATTTGAGAGACTTCACAAAAGTTGGAGATTAAGCACCCCCACAGACAGTCCTCAACGAATGATGTTCAGGAGTGGTAAAAAAAAAAATGTGCCAGTTTCCTCATTCTTAGTAGGATAATTATGGGCTCTAGTCCACACAGTATCTGAGAGTTTCCGTACTGGAATTGAGCTCCAGCTGCCACAGCAGTGATCCTTTCCTAGCTCACCCTTGACTTTCTCTTTTGCCTATGTCAGTTTCCCCATTTCCCTATGCATGTTTCCTGGGCTCACTTTTCAAATACTCCATCTGCATCACAAAGTCTTGCTGGAGTTCTGCTTCTGGGATATCAAATCTAATACAGGAGGGAGGTGATTAAGTAGATTTTTGAGAGAAAATTGGAATCTTCCTTTCATAAGAAAAAAAAATACTAACACAATAAAATAAATTCCAACAGGTCTTTAAAATGATGGGTTTTCATTTTTTCAGAAAGGCTAAGGCAAAGAAAAATAAATCTACCCGAGAGTTGCCATATGAAATAGAATAATCTTTTTCAAATAATAAACAGAGAACATAAATTACATTGTTACCACACACTGAAGAAAGACTGCTGAAAATAACTTCAGTCTCTTAATCCCTTACCATCAACTGATCTCAGGCCTCTCTCTCCTTTGATCCAAGTGATCTCCTTGAAGCTTTGCTCCAGGTGGAATGCCTAAGCCCAAAGCCAGTGCACAAAGTAGAAATCCAGAGTCTGGTGCACTTGCTCAGTGATTTTTCTCTCCTAGTCCAGTTTTCATCTTTCTGAACAGCAAGTGATTTTTGTTTTTGACCAGGTGGTATATCCAGATATTAAATTTGACTTCAATAAAATCTTAGGTATTTTTGACAGAAAGCGGACTCATAGCTCTCTTCAAGATCAAAGAAATCAGGCCCTCAGAAGATAAATCATAATGATTAAACAGATATTTTTCTAATGTTGCACTTGGATCTTTGTTAGAAGCCATAAGAAGTAATAAATGAAGATGCAAATCTAATATACAGCATGGAGATACTGTATATTAATTAGTTAATACTGTTACATTGTATACTAGAAATTTGCTGAGGGAGAAGATCTTAAGTGTTATCAATGGATTACGCAGCTGCAAGCTGCGCAGCCGCGGCACACACACACACACACACACACACACACACACACACACAAATATGATAACTATGTGAGGCAATGGATGTTAATTAGCTTGATTGTGGTAATCATTTCACAATATATATTGAATAATCATATTATACATCTTTAAAAATTTACATTGTACCACCTAAATAGATACAATTTTTATGTGTCAATTATACCTCAAAAAACTGGAAAGTAATTTTTTAATAAAAGATATTAAATTAAAAAAAAGTAGACGGCCTGGTCCCAATCAAGACTTTATGACTGATACAGAATCTCTGAGATACTATCTCCTAATTGTTTACTCACAACTCAAAGTTGGTATAAAGATAATGATTAAAATACATAAATGCTCTTTATACATTATATATCACCATATAGATTTAAAAAATAGTATTATTTGGAGGTTCCTGATTTCCAGTCTTAGGTATTTGGATGAATTCTGTTTGCAGTGAAGTTCTAGTAAAATGTTTTAAGCATGGTCGAAACATGATTAAATCAATATTTTTAAGAGAAATCATATAGCCCATAAAATGAACAGATCTTAAAACAAAGAGATTCGAAATCGCAGAAAATTATGTTTTCCAGTCTTTCGGGTGTTAGGTAAGAAAGCCCTTGACTAAGATCCTAGTAGTGGGCATGAAAGAGAAAAGAAATATCTAAATGCTCTTTTAGAGAAAGCCATGAAATGATTTTAGGATTATTTAGCTACAGAGGATGAAGGAAGATGGAAATTGAAAGCAGCTCTGTGTTTGGAAAGTGGCTGAATAATGCTGCCTTTGATAGAAATAGGGAGTTGGGATGGGAAAGACTTTGGAGAATAAATTATTAATCTAGTTTTACAAATCTTGGATTATTTGGATTAAATGGTTATATTTTCAAATACAATGTCCTAATAGAATTTGGACTTAAAGAAAATTCTTTGTAAAATTTTAGATTGATAAATGGGCCATTATGGGAGTGAAAGCATCAGTGCATTTTTTAATGAAAAAAGTTGGAGGAAAGTTTACAAAAATGTAAGTCATTATATACCAGGACAATATCCACAGGCAAGAAATAAAAGAAAGAAGAGAAATAAGAGGATCATATTACAGAAGGATAGACTCTGATATCAGAGAAGGAGAAAGTGAAAGAAGAAAGATCATCAAAAAGGACATAGAGGTCTCTCTCACAGTGCCTTAATCTGTTTCTCACTGTCTCTCTCGCTGTCCCTCTCATTCTCTGCCTCCGAGAGGAGACCACACTCTAGGGAGTGTTACCCCTTTTCTAATAAACTTTCCTTTTGACTCTAAAAAAAAAAGAACATAGAGCTCACGAGTACTAAATTCTGCAGAAATACCAGAAAATATCGTTGGGCTGATCTTTACAAAATGAGAAATTAAGAGTCAGAGGGCTAACAATTAATCTTGAAAATAAGCTCTTTTCTTTTTTTAGTTTCTTTTCACTAAACATTCCCATAAATACTGATTTTACTACATATGAACCAAACTTTGATTCCAAACTCTAATTTATGTTAGCCGAAATGCAACCAAGGACTTACTAGTCTGCATCTATTATAGGTTTTGTTTTTAATTCACTTCTCTTTCTAATATAAGTTACTAGATTCTCTTCTGTATTTTGAAATATTTTGTACATTTTCCCAATGTTATTCAATAACAAAAATATCCAAAGATTTATTAATACATATTAAATAAAGGTTTATTCCAAAATAGGACTTATTGTCAGTTGTTTAATTCTGCTTTGTAGGCTTCCAAATATACAGATATCTCAACTTAAAAATGTTTCATTAAACCTTTGTCTTCCAATAGTATTCTCAATTCAGTATGAAGCTCTCTGCCAGTATGTTATATATGAAACACGTCGGGTATTTGGCATTAAGATTTTCAGGTTAATTAGTCTTAATCATATTTATTTATGATAATCACACATAACATTTTATTTCACTATCGGAATATTAGAACAGTTAATGTTAAAAAGCTAGGGAAGAAATTAATGTTTTCAACTGAAATTTACTGATTCTTAGTGATCATGATTCGGGACTATAGATTGCCCATCTATTATCCTTCATCTTAGTAGTTCTCAAAATTTAGTGTGCATCAGAATCTCTAGAGGGCTTGCCAATGTCCACCCCAAAGTGTCTGGTCTAGTAGATTTGGGGTAGGGCTGGAATTTGCATTCATAACAAGATCTCAAGTGATGCTGATGCTGCTCAAGGGGCCACAGTTCCAGAACTGCTGCTCCCAGTCTAGGGCAAGCAGGATTCATCTTCTAAGTAAACATTTACTACGTGGTAGTTTCAGATGCTAGCAAGCAAAGACCAAATATACAAGGTCTCAAGTGGGGTGAGACAAATATGTATCAAGTGTTATAATGGGATACTTTATATAGTACATTGGAAGCACGAAAGACATATTGATTAGTTCTATCTGTGGTGGGAAGTTGACCAGTCAGGATAATTTGCCAACAGACTTTTATTTTTTTTCTAAGCTATTATTACAAAGTAGATTAAGCTAATAACTTCAGTAATATTATAACAGACCTCAAAACTACCTGGAATCATGTTTATCAATTATTTAGTTGTACTGGGTTTATTTTGGCAGAGTGCATGGGTTAGTTTTTACCAATGACATAATAAGTGACTGAAAACAAATGCAGAAACCATAAAGAAAAGAATGAAATATCTGAGAATATGTATGAATTTTTTTAAAGATAAGAAAGTCTTTAGAATATCAAAATAATATGAACAAAAAAGTACCAATGGCTAACTAGAGAAAATATCTAAAATGTGTATGGAAGATAAAAGCTTATATCATAGTATCATTGAAACTGTTCTAAAAAGTATTTTTAAAAATTCAATGTCACAATAGAAAATGAATAAATGTTATCATTTACAGATATATAATTGTCCAACAAACAACCTCTAATCACTGAATTCAGTTTGGAGGTCTTTAAAACTAGTATCCCACTTCCCACTACCCACAGCTCTGAACTGATATAGATGACAAAATAATATATCATGTGCATTATAAGCTATTGTCTTTATTATAAATGACTTTGATAGTCAGATCATAGCTTAGAACTACTTGATACTGACTTCCTAAATCTTCCTAAATCTTCCTAAAACCCTCAACTTAGGCTGAATTCTTCACTCAGGCAGGTGGGAAAACTGGAGAAGCCTTACCCTCAGGGTTAGAATGTACCCTTGGGCAGAAAAGGAGAAGGGCTGGGCCCTCTGATCCACAAGCAATTTCTCCTTCCATATTCACCCATCAGAAACTGTACTTCATCTTCACTGGGTCAGAGAGAATGGAAGAAGCCTAGAACATCAGGCTAATAGAGTTCATTCCACAAGGAGAGAAAGATGAACAGTAAGCAAAAATATCACCCACTAACAACAAAAAAAAGTAGATTTAAGTATATATAGTGTTATTATACAGCTAGATATCTTTACTACATAAATTTAGCCAAAAAAAAAAAAAGGGAAGATTAAAAATTTTAACAATGCTTATGACCGAGATGTTAATTTTTATTTTATAATATCTGCTTACCTTTATTTGGACACTTATTTTATTCATTTTCTATAATGAACATATGTAACTTTAATAACAATTTTAAAGTGTTTAAACATTGGCAAAGCAATTAGAGTTCTATAACATTAGTACATCAACGATTTGTATTTCAGATAGAGGAATGCATTCATCTCTTTTCAACTTTTTTCCTCCTAATAGAGTTTTTCTCTTCTCTCTGGTTGCAAATATTAAAGTTTTCAGCTTTGTTAGGTAGAAAATGGCTGATTATATAATAAAATTACATGATTTACAAATCTTCTCTACAGAAAATCATAAAAATAACCCTTCCAAAATTAAAACCTCTCTTTTTAATTTTATTTTATTAGTTTCAAGTTTACAGTACATTGGTTAGAAATTTATGTAGTTTATAAAATGATCCCCCTAATTGCTCTTTCTCTCCTCTAGCTCTCTACCTAGCCAATATATTAATGCTAACTGCATTCCCTATGCCATGCTCCCCCTCCGTGACCATCTATAAAATCTCTTTATTGTCACTATTTTTAATATAATAACTGATAATGCATCATATATGTAGATTTATAGTTCTGTTATGAGGAGTCTTTTGCAATTTCAGATTTATAAACATCATTTATCCATACGACATCCCTATGAAATGACAGATTTGTGGAAAACACTTTTTGTTGAAGTCAGAGTCATAATTCTGAAAGAAAAACTGTGCATTGATACTACATATTATATATTTAAAATTTTTTTGGAAACTAAACGTTTTTCTATGATTCCATTAATCATATTTTCTTTTTCATAATCCTGAATACATATTCTAGTTTTCTACATAACTCTGATAAAGATAACACTATAGCTGTACCACACTTTAAAATTTGGAACAAAAAATAAAGATTAGATTTTTTACTGTCCTTCATCAATTCAGTGAAGCATGGAATTTTTCAATCATTCCATCTCGTTTCCCTAATACAAAAACTTCACAAATCTGTCCCTAGGAATAGATGAGTAGGCTTTACTAAAATTAAATCACATAGCAATTGATAGAATTCAGTTAAAAAAAAAAAAGTTCATTTAATGTTCCTTTGAAACATATTTGACTTCTTTAAATATTAAAAACTATTCATGGACAGTTAATCTAAAAATAACAAATTAAAAATTTCATTGGATTGTTAGTGAATATATGTGTTTACATCTATAGTTATCCATCTATCCATCTATCCATCTATCGAGAGAGAGAGAGAGAGAGAGAGAGAGAGAGAGAGAGAGATCATCTCCAATATTATAAAAACACTGAAGGTCAAAATTTTTGAATTGAATCTTCTTAATGGAATTGTATTTATTGGGGAAATAAATTATAACTGAAAGGCACAGTTAAATATTACTATTGCTATTTTTTTAGTAGCATCTAATTAATTGGAGACAACTAGGTAAATGACTACATGTCCCAGTGGTCATCATTGCGTTTGGCCTTTAAGTCAAAAGTCATATATTTATTAGAATTATTTTGTTACGTACCAGGTCGGAGAGGGTTGGCAAGCATAATTTAAACAAGTAGAAGATATGCAACAGGAAGTTTGATATTATATCACAAAAGTAGCAGATTCCTCCAGATAATGTTTTCACCAGCACCTTGATTGAAAATAATATACTAGTAGTATACACCACAGTAAAATTAAACTTTCACGAATGAATTAAATGTTTTCTATACTGTGATAGTTGGTAGGCCCAATAATTTAGTGTTATTCTTTTTAAAGTA
The DNA here is from genome assembly GCF_902729225.1 of Pteropus medius. Lineage (NCBI taxonomy): Eukaryota > Metazoa > Chordata > Mammalia > Chiroptera > Pteropodidae > Pteropus > Pteropus medius. Next base: position 198,980 of record NW_024345917.1, on the reverse strand, counting down.
TCTGTTTAAAAACTAATACTCTTCTCTCTGATCCTCTCCCAATTCTAAATAGCCTGAATGTTGAGCTCCAATGTACTGGAGCAGTGAGAAAAAGAACAGACTGGAGAAAAAGAGATTAATAATGGAATTTTGTAAAAATAAATGGTCTCTATACTGATGTCATCACACAAGTTTAACAGAAACAATGCATACAATTAACCTGTGATGAATCACTCAAATATATTGAAAAATTTAGGCCTGCTGTTAAATTTTACTTAGTAAAATCAAACACGACATGAAGAATATATTGGTTTAGATTATTTTTAGATTGATTTTCTGAAGTAGAATTTTATTAAAATCATTTAATAATTAAATTCTTTAATGATGATGTGAACAAGCCAACAATTTGTTGGTTCTAATTCAACACTTAGTTTAAGTAAAATAAGTCCAATTTAGAGTTGTCTTTAATTCTCGATCCGATAAATATATATGTTACAAAAGTAGCACTATGTTATGTGTTCAGTCATTCAAGATTCTTGCTGTTGCATCTATTAAAAATTAAGCTTCTATTTTTAATGACTTATGACTATCTTTGTCCTAAAATCAGCAGAGTATATCATCCAAAAATAGATCATAGAGCTGATTATTTTTTTTTGACTTTGATTTCTTTATACCTCCTAATTTGATCTCTAAACTGTACTGTTATGTGTAATCATTATGACATTTTTACTTGAACCCAGAAAAATAAGTGAGAAATTTAATATTTAGTTTGTTCTGAAGAATAGAGGCAATTCATTATTATTTCCATTGTATAATTACATCTTTCTTCTGTAATACTTTTTATTTTAGGTGTGAATTCACAGGAAATATTCCCTGGGCAATAATGTGAAACAGAAAATAATTCAACATAGTTTTTAATGATAAAACCAACTGCAGTGAGGTGAATAGTATCCCTCCCAAAATTCATTCCCACCCAGACACTCAGAATGTGACCTCATTGAGAAATAGAGGTCTTAAACAAAGACATCAACAAAATAATAACAGCTTTTAAAAATCAAGATAAAACATGTTTAAGGTAGCTTTTATGAACAAAAAGTAATGTTTCCATTTGCTCCCATGACCCTCAATTGCTGTACAAAAAGTGGATATTAGTAATACCAATAACCACTTATACTTACTGAGCCTTTATGTATTTTCAAAAAGTTAAGCTTCATTATAACTCTTTGTAGAGGCTCATTATTTTCCCATTATACAGAGGAGAAACCTGAAGAAAGCACAGATCATTTAAATACTAACTTTCCAAAGCTCACAGCTGATAAATGTCACCCCCTGTATTCAAATATGGTGTGACTATAGAGATCTCCCAGGCTTTAGTGCCATATGAAACCCTAAAACATAGGATTGTATACTTTATAGTAAAATAATTGTACAATTCTTTCATTCATTAATACACTTACTGGTTCCATTTTTATTAATACTAGGAAGACACTAACAAATAAAAAAAAAGTTTATCATTGCAAAGTAGTCTGTAAGCTTAAGATCGCAACTCTCAAAAATTATTTAACAGGCAATTTTTCCAGTCATTTTTAAGGACGAAAACATTATAGATAGTTTTCTTTGCAACCATTGCAGCAAGTCACTGTAGTTACTACAATTAATTTTAATACTACCATTATTTCAAATATGATCTCATTAAAACAGGAATAAAAAATGGAACTACCGTATGGCAAAAAGATAAAAATGAAAAAAAAAAAATCCAATGAAAAATATATACGACTTTTGACTTTGAGGAGACACTTCACTTGTATTTATGGATCACTTGTAAGGGTTTGAAAACTTTAAAGTTTTTGTCAAAGAGCTGTAAGCGTCTGGAAACTAATACATAAACATTTATAAGCAGGAATACAACTGTGGAATTTGTACATAGTTAGCATAAGTAATTTTCACATGAACCTTAATGAAGTCTTAAGCTCATATTCTGGAAACCTCTCCAGTTTTCAAAAAGCTCTATTTAAATATTCTTGGCTTCCCTTGCTTGATTTAGGTCTGCAGGACAGCTGTGCTCCAAGTCAATAACATAACAACATAAAGGAGCTCAGTTGTGTATTGTGCAAATCAGGTACATAATTAAGTCTGGGCCTTGATTCAGCTGTTTTGATCTTACTCCACTGTCTTGTATGGACCCTGCAAGATTCTGTGAGCCAACATCTGCCCATTAGTCCCTGAAATCTGTCCTGCCATTTAATGAACCTTCTCATTTTCTTAGTGTTGTTTCTGTATTTGACTAAAACTTTATTGATGCCTAAGTAAACGTCATTTCATCCTGAACAACTACCCCACCTTCACACACAAATTCACGGGCATGTACATATAATGGAACAAAACAGTGGTGGAGGTTTTCATCAGGCCCAAGTTCTAATAATCTCCTCCTAATTTGGTGGTAGAGGAAATTTTGCAAAAAGAAAAACTTCTTTGACTATACCTCATTTAAGGCCATCCAAAAACCAACTGGCAGTCACAAAACAAGAAGCTCACTCTTAGTTTCTCAGGAATAATTGTTGTAGCTGATTATGTTGATTATACTTAAAGGATAATTTAAAGAGTTTGACGAGCGGTCATTGACTTAGAGAAGACGTACTCTCTGTCTCTGTGTTCAGGAGAAAGCAGTTGCAGTTTAATTCATGAACAAGTCATCAGTTGGATATAAGTAACAAAGGGCTCACATTAAAATCAACTGAAAGTATTAAATATATATCAAGCAAAATGGTATTAAAATTTTCATCCCAATGACCATAGCTTGCTACTAACACATCCAAAATATGTACTCTTTTATTGACATATAATTGACACCCAATATATCTCTTGAACAAACTCATTACTGCACTGTATTTTATTAAGAGATGCATTTTAACTCAGGATAATAATACTTTGTTAATTTATCAAAATGTATGAAATATATACTATATTATGGGTCCCTATTTTCAACGATGTGTTTAATGTGTATAGTTGAAATATTTCAATGCCTTAAATTTATTTTGTTTAATTTTAAAATAGACTACCTAATATCATACAGCCAATAATGACCCCTCAATAAATACTGACTAAAGAGGGCAATTGTTATGAAAGATGGGTGTCCACACACATACACACACATACAATATGACACAATTAAAAAGAATAAAAGAGCACAAAAAATGCTAAAGCACATCTACAAGATCAATAACTATAAAACCAGATTACTTTTTGCTTTCCTATAAGGAGAAAGGAGATTGAAGCAAAGAGTAAAAAGAAAAAAGAAAAAAAAAAAACTCAACACTTACAGTGGCCAGGACTCAATTCATAAGGGTTTTATAAATCAAAGCCAACATGAATTGTTCTTGGAAGCAAATGTACAATCATAGCCAGTCTTGGAGCATGGATATCACACTCAACATATGGCAGATTTGTTCAGGCATATGGTACACCAATTTACACTTATGGAAACTTCCTCCTTTTCCCTCCATCCTTTCCTTTGGGAGAAAGTGTTTCTGGGGTTAACAAAGCAATGGGAATCTGACACAGAATGTAAGAGACTTACATGTTCAAATCAAATTAGCACATGTAGGCTGAGACATGGCTCTAGGCCTTATAAGAAAGATCAAGTGACCACAGTGTTTGGAGGCTAGAGCATTGTAGATTCAAGAAAATCCTAACATTTCACCTTTAGTAAATAGTTTTCATTATGTTTCTATTGAATTTTCAGGATCCTAGGATTAGCTTCCCTTTAATCAAAGAATTAGTCTGGGGTCCACAAGGACTTTGTAGATAGAATTCATGGGTCCCTAAACTTGGATGGAAAAACGATTTTCACTCAGTTTAACTGAAATTGATCTTCCACTTTTATCATGACCAACTAATAAACCACAGTAGTATTAGCAGTAACTATGATTTTGTAACCAGTAGAAGTTACAGATATTATTATGTCTTATTTTAGTTGTTGCAGAGATCTTAAAATATCTCTATGGTTACGACAACTTCAAAATTGCTCTGGTTATTAGACCTGCCAATAGATACTGTTATTAAAAGCATTAATATACAGATCTTTGCATCACAAATGTACAGATATTTGCATCACGAATTTAATATTTTGATAAATGCATTTAAGTGGTTTTATTATAATCCTATGCATGTCATTCTATGCATTTAATAATGTTATTCTGAAATCGCATATATACACATCACCAGAGGTCTAAGAATTTGTGACTTTTAAAAGATTAAGGATTTCTATTTTAAATACCCGCCAAAACTCTAAAGGTTCAAAAAAAGATTATGGGCAACCATATCTGACAACAAGCTAGATATGGCCTTTAATGTGAGATTTTATTTAGTTTGAAATGCAAAATTTGACAACGATTTGAAATAATAATACTGCTAATGATGTATCAGAGGTCCAGGCTTTAGTTACCCTGTCACCATCTATGGAATTTACATTTTCAGGCATTCGAAAGTGCTTACAAGCAGCAGTCTAACTGTGTGAAGGACCAAAGAAAGGGGTAAAGTTACTGGTGGTGCTCTGAACATTATAACTGGGAACTTACAGAGTGTCAGCACACACCCAACGGACCTATGCATACTTACAATAACACATACACACATTCATTTCCAATAATTTTAATCCCTCATCCATCCATATGTGAATATCTGACCATTTTCGCAGGAATCATTTCTGGGTCAATCCCTAAAGCAATGCTTCATCTGCATCTAATTTTTACACATCCTTGACAGCTGAAAGTATAAAACTGACATTCTAATGTTAAACTTCTGTATAGAAAATTGATACTCGAATCTTAAAATTCTACACTTAAAATTGACATTCTATCACACTGAACTAGCAGTTTAAGTTGCCATTAAAATACCAATTGGCTTTAAGTGTTTTATTTATTTATTTATTTATTTAAGTGCATTGGTCATTTTAGGAAGTTTTTCTTACCCAAGGGTTTTGGCGAATTGTTTTTCAGTAAATTTGTTTGTTTCAATCTCAGCGAGCAATGGATATGACAGCACTCAGAGGAAATGATAACAGTGCTCTCTGCATGGGCAATATGTCCAGAAGAATTTTCCAAAGTTTCAGAACAAAGCCACAAAGAAACTGGCTACACATGATTGTAATTGTCTCAGCCTAGATTTCACCGGAGAACAGAGCCTGTGGTGAAAGCTTATTGAGGAGGTTGAAAAGCAGGAGTACAAGAAAAGTGAGACAGAGAAGAGAAAAAGCAAATACTGAGGGTACCTGAAGCCAAATGCCAATTCGAAAGAAGACAAAGACTGAGAGACCAAACAGAAAACTGTGGCTCAGATTTCAGCATGCAGCAAGGCTACATAAATGGAAACTGGAGTCAAGATTATCAAGGCAGCCAGGACGTGAGGGTAAAGCTCCAGAGATGAGCGAACCTAGAAAAGTGTATAACACAGCCTCAACAAAGTCTAAAACCCAAAGCATAATAAATATAAATAAAATCTTAAGTATATCGTAGTATATCATAGTTAATTTGATAAAAAATCAAATATAAAGAGGAAATCTTGAAGAAGGCAGATGATAAGTTATGCTGCCTTCAAATAAACAATATTGAGAGTTGATTTTTCAACAGAAAACATGAAATTCATGAAACAATGAAATGCAATTTTTAAAATAGAAATGACTGCTAAGCTAGAATCCTATACCCATTTAAAAATTATTCCAAAATGAAGATGAAATTTTGATTGTTTTAGATAAATTAAACAAATGAGATCTCATAACCAGCACACTGCCATATAACATATGTAAAAAAGCGTATTCAGTCAAAAGGAAAATCATACCTGGACATATAGAAAGAAAGGAAGAAAAGTGCAAAGGATTAACAGAGTTTTAAATATTAGTTAATATATCATTATAAGCAATGGTCATAATGTCTTATGGTGTTAAATATGTATAAAATTAAAATATATGACAATACTGCAAAAGATGAAAGGGCAGTAAATATAATGCTTAAACTTTCTAATATTATCTGGAAAGTTAAAAAATACTAAATTGTAGTTGACTACAATCAGCTACCAAAAGAATAAGAGTAATAAAGAGATAACTAACAAGCTTTAAAGGGAGGCAATGGAATTAAAAAAAAAAAAAAAGTAATTATTCCAAATATGGGCAAAAGGTAGAAAAAATAGACTAAATAATAACATTAATGAAAAAAATATAACAATGATTTCTTAAGTCAAAATCCAACCATATCAGGAGACTAAGAAGACAAGCCACAGACTGGGAAAAATATTTGCAAAAGACACATCTGATAGAGGAATATTATCTAAATTATATAAAGAATTCTTAAAACGACAACAAGAAACACACAACATGATGAATAAATGGGCCAAAGACCTTAACAGACACCTCACCAAAGAAGATATACAGATGGCTTACTTGCCTATGAAAAGATGCTCCATATCATATGTGATCCAGGAAATGCAAATTAAAACAACAGTGAGATACCACAACACATCTATTAGCATGGCCAAAGTCTGGAACACTGACAACACCAAATACTGGTGAGAATGTGGAGCAACAGGAACTCTCATTCATTGCCAGAGGGAATGTAAAAGTGTACAGCCACTTTGGAAGACAGATTGGTGGTTTCTTACAAAACTAAACATACTGTTACCATATGATTCAACAATTGCACTCCTTGGTGTTTACCCAAAGGAGCTGAAAACTTATGTCCACACAAAATCCTGCACGTGGATGTTTATAGCAGCTTTATTCATAAGTGCCAAAATTTGAAAGTAATCAAGATGTCCTTTCGTAGGTGAATAGAAAACAAACTGTGGTACATTGAGACAATGGAATGTTATTCAGTACTAAAAAGAAATGAGCTATCAAACCATGACAAGACATGGAGGAACATTAAATGCATATTACTAAGTGAAAGAAGCCAATCTGAAAAGACTACATACTTCATGGTTCCAACTATATGACATTCTGGAAAAGGCAAAACAATAGAGAGAGTAAAAAGATCGCTGGCTGCCAAGGGTTGGGGGCGGTGGGTGTGAAGAGACAGAGCACAGAGGATTTTTAGGGCAGAGAAAATACTTTGTATGATATCATAATGATAGATGCATGTCATTATACATTTACCAAAACCCATAAAATGTACACCACGGAGAGTGAACCGCAATGTAAACTATGGACCTTAGGCAATTGTGGTGTGTCAATGCAGGCTCATCCTTGGTAAAAACTGTACTATTAATGGTGAGTAACACTGATAATGAAGGAAGCTATGCATGTGTTGGGACAGGGCTTACAAGGAAAATCTCTGTACCTTCCCTTCAGTTTTGCTACAAACTTAAAACTACTCTAAAAAATAAACTCTTAATTAAAAAATAAATTTTAAAAACTTGGAAGCAGAGGGTACAAGAGGATTGACTAATTTAAATAAATTAAAGAAAGCTGATGTAACAATATTTAGGTCCAACAAAGTAGATATCAAGCAAGACTAGAGGCAAAAGAGGACTTTTCATAATGATAAAAAGATTACTATCAGGAGATAGAATTCTAAATTTATATGAATCTAATAACATAGATTTAAATTAGGTAAAACAAAAACTGACAGAATAAACCAACCAACAAGCACAGTGAGAAATTTCAATATACCTTTGCAGTAACTGATTTAAAAAGTAGACAAAAAATTAGTAAGAATGCAGAACAAAATTAACAGTTCTGACTTAGTGGACATATATAAAATATAGGCAAAATATCTATAATATATATTGTACGAAGCACTCTTGGAACATAATACCCAAATTGACTATAATCTGGGTCATAAAGCAAACCTCAACAATTTTGAAAAATTGACATAGTTTGAATATTCTCTGTCTTCAGTGGAACAAAACCAACAACAAAAACAAAGGTATCTCTAAATGTTTTTAAATTAGGCAATATACTCCTGAATAACTTTATGGGTAAAAAAAGAATCATAATCATACTTAGAAAATATTTTAACTGAGTGACAATAAAAATATGACATAGAAAATCGTGATGAATGCAGCTAAAGGTGTGCCCAGAGAGTAGCTATAGACTTAAATTCATATATCTGAAAGAAGAAAATGTGGAAATTCATTGATTTAATCTTTCACCCACAAATGAACCCAAACAAACCATAAATTAAGCCCATAGAGTTAAGAAAGCAAATACTATACATAAGAAGTTAATAAAATAAAAACTATCATACAATAGAATCAACAAAGTCAAAATTTAGTTCTTTAGAAATACTTAGAACTTTGTAAATTCTCAAAGGTCTAATAATAACAAAAGAGAAAAGCCACAGATTATCATTATCGGGAATCACATTACTACATCCCCTACAGAGACAATTAAAAAGATAATATTGTGAACAACTATATGTCATTAAGTTTGAAATTTTAGATGAAATAAAATATATAAAGTCACTGAAAAACACGACTTACCCAACTTGGCACAGAAAATAAAACCAACATTCTGAAAATAATAATAGTTGTATACACACATATAATCATCTATTTTTATTAAAAATGATTCCATAATTTAAAAATACTCTAAGTAAATTTCAGGATGAGATAGTCTTATCACTGCATTCTTTAAATATTTAAGTGAACAAGAAAAAAATCATACATTAACTTTTCCAAAGGGAAGAGAGAGGGAAGGAGGGAGAAAGAGGGATGGAGGGAGGGAGGAAAAGGACAGAGAGAGACAGAGAGAGAGAGAGAGAGAGAGAGAGAGAGAGAGAATATGAACCCCTAATTTGTTTTATGAGTCCAGATAACCAAAATACCAAAATCTGACCAAAACTTTACAAAGAAATAAATTTACAGGCCAACCTGAACATGAACATAGAAACAAAACATCTAAACAAAACATTAGCAAATTAAATCCAGAGACATTTAAAAAGAATTACACATCACAAAGAAGGTGATTTTATTTCAAGGATGCAAGATTGTCTTAACATTAGAAGATCGATCAATATAATTCACGATAACAAAATATAGGAGAAAAAAATCACATTTTTTTTTTCCGATACAGAAATGAACTTTTATAAAATACCTGATAATAAAATCTCTTAGCAAACTAAGAATAGAAAGAAACTGGTTTAATTTGATAAAGGGCAGCTATTACATTAACAACATCTGTAATCCCATACTTGCTTAATATTAAAATAGAGAGCCTGGAAAAGCTACCCCATTATTGAAAGTGATAACTCATGCTCTGGATGGAAGATAAGGCAAGTAATAGGGCCAACCGCCTTGGATTACCTTGGGTAAATCACATAACAGAAACTAGAAACCTAAGCCTGTGCTATGCATAGAAGTGGTTTGCATGTGCACCAGTCTCTGAGGGTAGGAAATCAGAGTCAAAGAGTGAACATAATTGGTCCAATGCTGTTGAGAGATACAGAGGTAACTAACAAATCCTGCTTTGGAATGCCTTCCCAGTCAAGGGCAAGAAGAAATTTCAAAGAAAAATAAAAATCCAAGCCAACTGCACAGTAAAAAATTATAAAGCAGTCAAGGAAAGTAAGCCATTATAAAAGTTGGAAGACTGAATTAATACTCTGAAGTAGTAAAGGTAATAGATCAATCTCAGTGGCACTTCAAGGTAAGTATATTTAAATTCAGAGAATCTAATTATATGTTGATAAGTGACTAGAGATATAAATTATGGTACATTTGTTCAATAGGACTCTATGCTGTGTTTAAATGAGGCAGCACTATATTTTATGAAATGAAACATTCTTTAAGACATAGTTTTGGGATAAAAAGAAAGGTGCAGAAGAGTATAGTATGCCATCTTTTCTGAGGAAAAAAATCTGACTATATATACATACATATAAGAAAATTCAATCGTATCAAACATTCAAACATAGGACAGTGTGAACAGTGTTTGCCTCTATAGAAAGGAACTGAGTAGCAAGGTACTAGTAGTGGGAGGAAAACTATTTGTACAGCTAGAATATCTTCTAAATTTCATTTCTTTTTTATGTATTATCAAGTAAAAAAATCATTAAAAATTAAAATAAATTATAAAATATTGAAAGGATGACTATAAAACCAAGCAATGGCAGAGAAACATGATAAAATAATACATTTTAATTTGTGTGTGCCTATGTGCTTAACTGGGTTCCCCAGAGTCATCCTTTAATAGGTCTGGAGGGCTGTGAGACGTGGTGTTTTGAGCTAGTTACTACTCAGTTCTCCTGGGAACTCTGAAAACAAGGATAAGCAAGCACTGTCCCATACAAAACCTTAGCTAACCCTAAAGACCACACGTGCGGAATATAGCAATTTTTCAACCTAACTCTTTCATCTTCCTTTCACTAAAAAGGTAGCTGATAAACTATGTCTTTTCCTGATAATTCTTCTAGGTTCCCAGGGGCCTCAGGCATCCTGAAAATTAGTTGTTTGAGTTATTGTAGGAGCAATATTGTAGAAATTCCTGCAAGTTTGCACTAAGATGACACACTGAGAAATGTAGATGTTTCACATAGCATTCCTCCATGCTCCATTCCCCAACCTTCTTTCTCTTTTTTTCTGTTAGCTGAAGCCGGCCTGGCATTTTTCTTGTTGCCAATCCCTTTCCCTATTCCCTCATAATCACTGTCCAAATGTCTAAGGATAGTTATGAAATAGCCATAAAGAGAAAAAAAATAAATGGATCATTCTCAGCACTGAGTTCGGATGATGATGAATTTCGTTAGATGGAAGGAAGGAAGCAAGTTCGGTTATTAGACCTACGGCCCATAAATTCCATTCCACCTCAGTTTTCATTTTTGAAAATGCTTCACAAGGCAGCAGATCCAAAGTTTCAAGACTCAAACGAGAGGACACTTGTGCACTGTTGGTGGGAATGTAAACTGGTGCAGCCATTCTGGAAAACACAGTATGGAGAGTCTTCAAAAAGTTAAAAATAGAACCATCACATGATTCGGCCATTCCACATCTGGATATCTGTCCAAAAGAATTTAAATGTAAATTTCAAAGCGAGATCTACGCTCTCAGGTTCACTGCAGCATTATTCACAAAAGGTGGAAACAACTTAAATGCCCAACCATGGGCAAATGCGTAAAGTGTGGTATATACACTTTGGAATGTTAGTCAACATTTAAAAAAGGAAGTCCTATCATTTGTGGTAACATGGATAGACCTGGAAGACATTATCCTAAGTGAAATAAGACAGTCACAGAAAGATAAATATAGCATACATCCACTTAATATGAGGTATCTGGCCAAACTCATAGCAACAGAGTAAAATGATGTTTGCCAGGGGCTGGGAGGAGAGGTAAATGGGGAGTTGCTGTTTAACAGTTGCGAAGTTTCAGTTATACAAGAGGAATAAGTTCTAACATCTGCTGTACAACGTTGTGGCTATCATTAACAAGACTGTATTGCGTACCTAAAAGTTCTTTAGGAGGGTATATCTCATGTTTAGTGTTTGTAAGCACACTTTCGCTGTCAGATGAAATAAGTGACTAAAAAGTCACTATAGAGATCAAAGACCACATTTTAAATTGCTAATTTCAGGAACAACAGCTCCCCCTTCAAATTGGTGTATATTCAAATAGGAAAAAGTCCATTATGTTTGGCCATCGGGAATTTCAAAGTCAAAGTGAAGGTTAGTGTGCTGTTGCCCTATAAACCAGAATTTCCCTGAGATTTTTTTGGTAGGTTTATTCCTCTAGACTGCAATTCTAGTGAGAGCTTGAGCAGAAAGTCCACACGTTGTCATTGCAATCTGTGCTGGTCAATGTCAGCTTCATTGTACCAATGCGGTTGCTGAAGAAAAAACGTTTGACCTCAAAATATTCCTAAATATAATTTTTACTATGGAAGAAACAGTTTAGGTAGTTATTTGATATCAAACATGACTTGGAAAGGCTCTTTGAGGTAAGGACACTTTGCTTCTTGTTGTTAATTTAATCTACAAACAAAAATATCAAAATACTACAAGTGCTTGCTCTGTGACAGACACTTTTCTGAATCTTCTATATGTGCATTACTTCATTAACTTTTAATAACCCAGAGAAGGTACAATTATTAGCATTTTACAGATGATGAAACTGATTATAGGAGAAGTTAAGTAATTTGCCCAAAGTTACACAATTGGTAGTAAACCAGAAATTGAACATCAGACTACATAATCCCCAAATTATAATTTTCTAGAACAGTACATTTGCCAAATACCTTTTCACCACTGTATATTGTTGATTTCATTTAATCAGGTGAATTTTATTTGCCAGTGGAATGAAAATCAGATTAAGGATCAAGAAACACTACTTAAAATACTAAAAATACTTTATGAAATATATCCTAATATTTAATTGTATATATTGGCTTGAGCTTCATTTGTTCGTATATTTATTTGTTGATTTTCTGTCTTCACAAATATATAATCCCTTAGAATAGAAAGAACACTGTTCTCCAAAGTATCTCCAACACTTAGAACAGGGACTAACACATAGTAAATGTGAAATAGGTATTTATTTGATGGATGAATAATTTAATAAATGACAAGACAACATATTTTCTATAATTTCCTTGTTATATTTTAATTCACACTATATATAACATTTTTCATACTTCTATCACAGACATTAATATGCTATAAAAGTGCTTTGAGTTTCATAAGCATTTTCTGAATCATAATTAAATGTTCAAAAATGGCACACGTTTCTCAAAATCGTGAACTCTTCCCTTCATCTGTTTCTTTCTGCCTTTATTTGCTCTTCCTTGAGCTCTACCTTGCAATTGTCAGAGTAAAGATCTGTAAATTGAGAAATTAATGAAAGGTAAAGGAGAACAGGACACTGGAACACTTGCCACAACACTGATTCTTACGAAATTGTGCGAAAGATGCAGTAAGAGAACAGAGTAGAAGCCTGTAGCAGGAAATGGAGAAGCTTTTACTGAAGGTCAAGTTTAGGCTGCTCAGGAAACTATAAAAAGATTGTAAGGAGCCACTAGAAGTGCTCACTTGAAATGAGTTTCCCACCTACAGCTACATGGATTGGTCAACTCAGTTGGATGGGCATTGCTATTGTAGCAGAAGTCTATGTCCACCTGATACTCAACAGCTCTTGTAAGAAAATGAGGATTCTTGCCTTGTGATCCCTGAGGTTTCCCAGTAGGTGTATTTCTCTTATTTTTTCTGTTGTCAAACAGCTAAGAGGTTGGGAGAGTAAATGAACGAATCTTTCAGGCATTTGGCTGCAAGGCACTTGGGTATTTCTCCCAGGCTTGCCAGCCTCTGGTAACACAGGTGTTACGAATTAATTTCTGGCACCTGTAAAGCCTACAGTCTGGAGGGGAAAAAACACTGTAAAGTGTCAGTAATTAGAGAAAGCCATTTCTGCAGACTCCATGATGACCATCTGGAGTTCTTTGACCTTTCTCTTCAAGAGTCAGCAGAGGCACAGCCACTAGGCACCTAAAAAAATAGATTTTCGCCATACATTATTGACCCCACACCTGTACTATTAGGCTGTTATAAAAAAAAAAAAAAAAAGTTCATCATATGATTGCAAAATGTTCTCCTACCTTGCCTAGCAGGAACAGAATTGTAAACAAAAATGCCTGATGGGTTTCAAGGTGACATGCCGTTTTCCAATCATCTCTTTCATGGTGTACTATTTGTGCTTAGGCAGTCACCAGAGCAATGTAATTAAAGCATTAAAGTGTCATTCCATTCCTTCACCTTTTAGGATCCAATTTACATAGCAGTTTTTTTTTTTTTAAACCAGTAGTTCGAAGCTCAAATCTTTTGCAACTCTCAGATAGAACAGATGGCACAGCCATATTAGCAGTGACACTATATATACACACCAAGTGAACTGGTGTTATTATCTGGTTAAGTGGCTGTCAGCATTTCCATTACAAACCCCAGCTTTCAAGGGTCTATAATTCAGATACTTTAAATAACATCTGGCTGAAGCTTGGTGTATAGAAATGATGAGTGTTGAGTAAAAATTAGTATAATTTTGTAAATGCGTGAATACTTCTGGAAGACTCAGCTTGATCAATCAGGCCCCTTTTTTGGCAATGACTTCCAGTTATCAGTATATTTGGGAATTCTTAGCACATGCCGTTCATTTATTCAGTCATTCACTCAATGATCAAATGTATATTTCACATTTACCATATGCCAGGCCTTGTTCTAAGTGGTGAAGATACTCTGGGTTCCCTTGCCCCATAGGGCTTATATAGTCATGAAGAAAATTTAAAAAATAGCAAATATACAAACAAATAAATCTCAATCCAGTATGTACAGTTAAGGATTAGAGTATGTTTCATAAAGTAGTCTCATTATTTTAAATAGTATGTCCAGATCCTTTTAATCTTATTTTCATTCCCCTGTCAAAAAAGTAATAATATTTTCCTTAATATTGATATTATCTCTGTCAATAACAGTTAACGAGAATAAATGCAAAGCACACTCCAAAATAATTTTAGCTGCCATAGTAGAATAGAATTTTTCTCATTGGACATCACAAAATTTAAACGGAAAAAGATTCAAAAATATGGAAAGTGGGCTTTCAAAATAAATCATGTACATTTTAAGGTAATTGTTGTTTTATTGCTAGAGGAGGAAGGGGTACTCAGATTTTGTAGGACATGAGGCTTATACAATCTGGGGAGTCTTATGAAATTTTTATCTCCAGTAACAAATACAAACTTAAATATAAAAGTAAACATTAGAATGAGAAAAGGAATAGACAGTTACAAATTTAGAAAAGTTCCTACATATCATAACATCCCAAATCCCAGGTCCTAGAGAGAAGGCCATTTAAGTGACAGTCCCGGAAGCTTTAGCTTTATGACCTTTGTGGTAAATTTTTCTCTAAGCAGAGGAATCACCCAAGCCAATATAAGTTGACACTGTTAGTAGTTAGTCAGGCATGAGGGACAGGAGTGAAGGCCTAGTTCTGGAATCATAGAAACCTCTCTTGAAGACCTTCCTTAAGGACCTCTCAGAAACACTTCCCTTTTAGGGTTATAAATTATCCCAAATCCTAGGGCACAAAAGCCATAAAAGCTGCTGGCTAACCAAGCTACAAACCCCTGCGCAGAAAGTACTACCACCCTAACCTGCCTACCTCAGCCTCATTATAAGATCATTATAAGATCATGACTATGCATGGGAGTCCATGAAAGACTGAGTTCTGGGTAAGCACATGTGCAGTAGGCAAAGTGTTATATAGCAACCAAGCATCAGTTAAGGTGACTTCGCATAGGGATGATCTAGGACCTTCCATAGGGCCCAAATATAAACAGAGCTTCCCATTTCTGCATTGTTACAACTCTCCTTGCTGAAAACCTGCTCCTCCCTTGGGGCCTACAGTCTTATCTCTGCACCTCCCAAATTCCACAAGGCTGTAGCATTACTTAGCACCGCCCATCTCCTTATAAAATGTACTTTCAATTAATCTCCTTCTAAATCTCATCAACCTGTAATTCTTTGCTGTGTCTACAGGAAAGAAGTGAGGGACAACAAACAAGACACAACACTACAGGACCACCGTCCTCCCCCATGCTGCTGGAGTGACACCAGATTTCACATCACCCCAGCGGTAACAACACCAATCTTAAAACCAAGGAATCTCAAAAAAGTTGGATGCAATAAGAAAGAAAATGGAAGAGATGCCGTTACTGACTGAATTGCAATAAATGAAAAGCAAACATTTAAGTAATATAAAAGAAACTAGAAGAAATTACACTTGTAAACTTCTACCTGGTGCCTAAGTTTTTGGGGTTTTTTTCCCCTTTAAAATCACATACCATTGTCTGAAAACGTCTATTTTCAAGGCTAGAGTTTTGCTTTCTTCCTACTTGATACATTAATTTAATGTAGCATAAATTGTCAATTACAGCAGTAGTGACTGCTGGACACACTTAAGAAGGATCCTAAGGCTATGTTTCATCTTGGTGAAAAAGCATTTTAATAAGGTAAAAGTTATGTGCATATGACTGATAAGTGATCATGGGTGGCACACGAACAAATTAAGGATAAGGATATAGCGGAAAAGGGCAGGCTTGGGAGAGTTTCGAGTCAAAACCATGTTTCAGAGTTATTAGATGAGAGTCCCGAGGTAAATTAATTTCTCTCTAAATCTCAGTTGTTTTGTCTACAAAATTTCAGCAATATTATCTTCACTGTAAGGATATTTTAAAGGCTTAAATGAGATTCCTACATCTGGAGAATTGTGCACGGTGTAAAGAGCCATCTAATACTAGCTTTGCCTCAATTTGCACTGGTGAACTTGGAACGTGCATAGTAAAGCAAAATATGTTTTATATAACCCAGTTTTCTTTCTGGTAACCCACAAGCTTCTTTCTGTTCAGAATCTTCTTTCTGGTAGTGTCCAGCCACCATAAGATGAGGTCTACTATGACTCGATTTCTCATCACCAAATGATAATGTCTTCTATTACAAGAGGGTCCAGGGACTTACTCTATTTTCC
>NW_024345917.1:148304-182061 GCF_902729225.1 Pteropus medius | reverse complement strand
CCGGTCAAGATGGCATAGAGCCTAGAGGCTTTGTTCATCCCTCTTGTGACCATACCAAAATTGTGATGAAATCATGGAGCAAACAGCAATCGGAGTTGCCTAAGGTCTGAATTAACAGAAGCCCTACCTAGGGAGAGAAATAAGAAATCCCTCTGCAACAGTAGGAGGCGGCAGAGATGTGAGACTGCCCAGTCCCACACGGGCTGAGCGAGACATAGGCAAAAGCAGTTGCAGCCAGCAGCTGCAGACTTTCCCCTTAAAGGGGCCGCGAGCGTGACCAGACTTACACGGTGAAGACTCACTCTCTCTGAGCTCCCGTGTTGGGGTGGCTGCTTGAGGGTGGGGGCAGGGAGCGCAGAAACATACAGAGGGACACTGAGTGTTAGGACTTCCAGGTGAGGGCCAGAGGGGCAGCTTTCTCCCGGGCAGAAGTGCTGGCAGTATCCATTGATCCTTGGTTGAGCCGTCTCTACTCCCAGCATGTGGACACTGTGCTGCCAAAGCTGATATGTCATCAAACTGGATAACTGAGATAGTGGAGGACACCCAATCAGAACAGCAACAAGTAAAAAGAATCCTAAAAAATGATGATAATTTAAGGAGCCTCTGGGACAATGTCAAGTGTAACAACATACACATCATAGGGCATCACAAGGAGAAGAGAGAGAGCAAGAAGCAGAAAACCTATTTGAAGAAATAATGATGAAAAATTTCCCTAACCTGGTGAAGGAAATAGACACACGATTCAAGGAAGCACAGAGAATCCCCCAAAAAATGAACCCAAAGAGGCCCACACCAAGACACATCATAATTAAAATGCCAAAGGTTAAATACAAAGAAAGAATCTTAAAAGCAGCAAAGGAAAAGCAGTTATTTACCTACAAGGGAGCCCCCATAAGACTGGCAGCTGATTTCTTAAAAGGAACTTTGCAGAACAGAAGGGCTTGACACAAAATATTCAAATTGATAAAAACCCAGGATCGACAACCAAGATTACTTTATCCAGCAAAGCTACCATTTAGAGTTCAAGGACAGATAAAGAGCTTCCCCGATAAGAAAAAGCTAAAGGAGTTCATGACCACCAAGCCAGTATTACAGGAAATGTTGGAGGGACTTCTTTAAGGAGAAGAAAAATATTTATCAAAAGTATGAACAAAGAATGGCAATAACTACATATCTATCAATGAGTACTTCAGATGAAAAAGAATTAAGTGCGCCAATCAAAAGACAGGGTGGCTGAATGATAAGAAAACAAGATCTTTACATAGGCTCCCTAACAAGAGACTCACTTCAGATTAAAAGACACGCACAGACTAAATGTAAAGGGATGGAAAAAGATATTGCCTTGATGGACCTAAAGGGTACTGTGCTGAATGGAATTAATCAGATAGAGAAAGATAAATGTCATATGATATCATGTACATGTGGAATCTAAAGAACAAAATAAACAACAACAAATGAGAACTCATAGATATAGAGAATATTTGAAGGCTACGAGATGGGAGGGGATTGAGGAGTCAGTGAAAAAGAGCAAAGGGATTAAGTACAAATGGGTAGTTACAGAATAGTCATGGAGATATAAAGTATAGCATAAGGAATACAGTCAATAATGTTATAATAAATATGTATGAGGACAGTGGGGTACTAGATTTATTGAGGTGATCACTTTGTGAGTTATACAGTTCTCTAATCACCTGAAACTAATATAAGATTGTATGCCAACTATAATTGAAAAATAAATCATTTTAAAAAAAGGAACAGCCATCTCCGTATATTACAGAATTATTTGTTTATCATGCATAATATCCTGAGGGTATAATGATCACAGTTTCTTTGTTCAAAGATATCCCATTAGCCAGCCAATTATGGTGGTGATCTGTTAGTCTCCTTCACAACCCAAATGTTCCCTGCTCTCCAATTCATATGAACTTTTAAGAACACCATATGTTCAAATTGCTTCACTCTGTACTAAGTCCCTTTCCCACTATTATCCCCATCTGTGTAACTGTATGCTTTGGGGAATGGAAACTTGACTTTTCGTTGGTTTTAAATCCAAGTTACTGCCCGGTTTATTTACATATGCTTAATTTAATTGCTTTCTTCGGGTATTTGTTTCATGTTTACTTGACTAAAAATCTTGGTGAAAACAGTCTGTTTTGAGAAAATGTGGAAAGTTTCCAAGTCTCTCATCTTACTCCTAGTTTGCAATTCTAAGGATATGACCATTTATGTTTCAGTATGGTTGATAAAACATAGCCTATATTTGTTCCTGCGTGCTTGTGGAATAGTTTTCAGAGTCTACGTTTCCTATAATTATCTTATCTTCCCTTTATTTATGCCATTGAGCTTAAGTGAGGAAAAGACCTAAAGTTTTTTAATAATTAAAATCTAATTAATTTTAATTAATTTTTGGCAAAGGGTTTTCTGAAGAGGTCTGGCAGGAGAACACTTTGTCATTGTTCTACAATGGAGTCATTTTAATAGAATACTTTGTCCCCCATCCCTCCTTTATGAAAGGAGTTAATGATTTCATGAATGATACTGGATCATCCTGCTGCAGTATATAGCAAGTAATAAGAAAATATGGAAGCATATTATAAAGCTATTCAGCCAAACTTCTTCCTTTTTAAAGGCAAAGTTTTTGCTATGTATTTCAGAATACGCGATTTCTAAGAATAGAACGTGGAGGACTTCACAAAGTCATTCTAAAAGTGAGGATCATACGAGAGGAATTAATTTCCCCACACTTCTCAAACTGGGGCTCCACAGACACTTCTCAGGGAATGCCAAGTGAACACAAAAGCTCAAGGTCAGTATGATGCATCTCCTGTGAGTGTTTATTCTATTTGAAATCTTGGGGGGAAGAAAAATCAAGCAATTGTAAAAAATTTCTTTTAAATTAACACATATAGCTATATTATTGAACACAGTTTTTATGATTCGACATGAGATGTCAACAATATTCCAGGGTGGTGGTCAGCTCCCTCCCTGTGTAATGATCTGTTGTTGCAAGGAAAACATGGCCATTCTCCACTGTCGCTACTGTTACCTTGGCAGAAATGTTTTATAAAATGTAGCCTTATATAATTTAAGTTTCACTGCATTGTTTCTCTTAGCAAAGCCTAGTTAGAAGGTTTTCTAGAGGCAACATTTTTGACCGTAAAGAAATATATGTTAACCCATATCCACACACATATAAACAATTAAGAGGAGAGGTTGAAAAAACAACCACAGATATTGTACACTGCCTTTCATATCTTATCACTGACATGGATGTTTGCAAATAAAGGGCAGGCAGTGATCATTACACAGACATGTCAAGGAAAACCGACATCAATTCGTTCATATAAATTTTTAAACCTACTTTATTGAACTACATACTCAAAGTGAATTGGGACTAAATCACCACTTATTATAATGAAAGAGAGAGTAACTGGTACCTGAATTGAGGAAATTCTGAAATGATGTCGTGCATAGGTATTCATAAGGCATTTGAACTAGGTTAAAAGGCTGAATATATCATTCAGATTACCAGCACTTTTTTTTTAAATATAATATTTAATTTCTCTGGTAAAGTACAATTGCTTTGTGGAATACAACATATTCTTACACAACAATCTTCATTCATTAGAACCTCAGTCGTTGGGAATTAATGATAATTTGGACTATGCTGTACTGAACTGAGCTGGGCTTTTACACTATTTACCAAAATTGTAAAATTGCCACACAAGATTTCAGAATGATTGACTCATATGAAGAAGAGACATCATTGATATTTTATTGCCACCATGTCAAATAATAACACATGCTACTTACGCAATTAATTTTGTCCAATAATATGACTTGGCAGTAATTTCAAAGTTTTCATCTCATGTATGTAAACTAGGGATGTAATATATTTCTAAAGGTGGTTATTTGTGTTAATTTAAACGTTTCTATACTTGATAATTTCATTTTCTAATTAGTCAAATAGATGTAAGTTAGATTTACCAAAAATACTCTGACATCTAAATTCATTCATAAGAGAATTGAAGTAATAAGTATCTAGCATCGCTACATTTATAGCCTCTTGGACTGAACATGTATGTAGACGAAGCTGTAGCTTGCCCGTTGTCCGTGTACACTTACATATAATTTTGACTAATAAAAGAAAACTAGACAGAAACAAGTAAACAAGAGTATATTTCAAAGACATTACTTTTTATTTATATTCCTCTTGTTATGGACTGCGTACATGGAATATTTCTTAAAACTTTTGGCATCAGTCAACTCACGCTATTGCCATTCTCATCCCCTCTAAGCCCTCCTTCTCTTCTTCCTCTTCCTCTTCCTCCCTATCTCCCCCCACCTTAAAAGAAAATCACTTTAAAGATATATGTTGCTAAAAAATAAATCAACGAATAACTGAATAAAACAACCAAACACTTAAGGTACTTAGGGAAAAAACCTGCTTTGCGTTTTCTGGATTAGCAGATCAACATACACTTAGTTCTAAATCTCCTATAGGGGGAGCTGCTGCACTACTGAATGCTGAAGACCCGTCCTTCAGTTAGATGTCTACAATTTTAAGCCTGTTTTACATAAATAGAAAAGAAATACTAAGGGCTTATTAACATGTAATTGTGGAACACAATTTTTTTTCTTTCTTCACAAAGTCTCAAATGTCAAGTGAATGTGTCTAAGGAAGTCGATACTAAAATCTGTTGGTAACACACGGTATTTTTTGTTTTGCTTTATTTCGGGAAGAGCATAGACCAGGTGTCAGGGCAACTTATTAAATGTGGCTTGCGTAATACACAAAAAGATAGACAAATTTACAAAAGAACAAAACGATACAGTTTCAGAGGAGTGAGGGGCAAAGGAGCAACCCCATCCCATTCTTCAATACCAGTAACAAGGGGAAATATCACAAAACAATACAAATTTTAAAGATTTATGTCAAAACTTAATGACTTAAAGTTGGAAATGTAGTTTTGTAACACATGATCGAATCATCACGGATGGGTGAGACGAAGTAATTAAGATGAGATTTCTCGACTCTTCTTTTATGCTATTTTTATGCTTCTAAGAAGCACCAAGCTATAATTCACTAAGTTTAATTAAATTCTGATAGAAACCTCAGTGTCCTTATTTCCCAATTCTTAGCTAAGAGTTATGAATATTAATTGTTTTCAATTATTGTTTTCAAGAGAATCTAACAGTCTAAATTAAAGTATAAATCAATTATTAGTAAAATATATACATACCTTAAAATATTAGAGATTTTTTATGAACTGAAATAAAATAATTTGAATATCGATGCAAAGTTCCTAGGGTTATACAAAGTATTAGTCAATAAAGACATTAAATCTAGCAGAGTTGTGCTTAAGCAATAAAATTATATCTTTTGTAAATCTGAGCATCTAAATAAAAAATATAGTGAAGTTTATGGAATTTGCTTTGTTAGTTGCTTTTCCAATTTACCCAAAGAATTGTAGATTTTTTAGTAGATTTCTTATTTGAACCCAAGTATTCACTTTTATAATCATGATTTAGATAATAGAGCTGGTTATATTACAAAAGTTTAAATATTTAAAGTGCTTTATACCTGGTTGATTTATACAGACTCTGAATATATCTTTTAGAATATTTCTCCAAAGCTTTATTTTCCCTTTTATAGTCACTAAATTCGGTGCCTGAATCAAGCTCATAAATAACATAAATTATTGGTTAGTACAGTTGCTAGAGCACTTTTTGCATGCTAAAATCTTAATCATAACCTTTATAATGTATAAATTGACAGAGTGAAAGGGCTAACAGGTTTTTTTTAACCTCGACCAATTTTTAGTAATTAGTTATTCTGAAATTTCCTAAACTGGTTATAGAAGACAATAAATTTGCAAGTTTTTAGCAATGGCACAGCATGATTCCTATTGAGGATCTGAAAGAATATAACATGTACACAAAGAAAACTGAGTTTGTAGCAAAAAAATTTTTACAGAAATGGAAAAATATATTTTTATAAGCTTCACAGGCTCAGTTTCACTGATATAAAAAAATCTCACTGATGTTATTTCTCTGAAACTGAGATGTATCAAAAGAAATAGTGAAAGTTTATAGGATAAGTGATTATTTTCATTTAAAAGGCTGTCTTATGCTACTTTCCATCTTAGGAATTTCGAAGTCTTTATCATGTGAACTGACTTGCTGAATACATTTTGTATGCATTCAACCTGATTTGAAACAAAAGAAAAAAGTGAAATCTGGGGTTAATCAATTAGTTAATTTGAAAAGTAATATTATTAATTAATTCAACAACATTCGCTGAGCATTATGCCCGGCACTGTAACAATTCCTGGAAATAAACAAACAGTCCAGTGAGATACCCTGTTCGTCCTCCAGTGGGTAAGTCTAAATACAATAAAACCTAAAGATCTGGATAGGAAAAAAGAGAAACGTAAAACTCAGAGATCCCGGTAGAGAGACAAGGAAGAAGAAAGGAGTTCAGAGAGAACTTCCCAAAGGCAGCGCATATTGAGATACACTGTATAAGTGCAAACATAAATGAATCCCTCATCATTCCGATGAGACATATATACACATATGCATACAATCATGTAAAAAATATATTTAAATATCATATATGTTATATTTTGAAATATTTCTTTATTCCGTTCACATTTAATGAAATAATCTTATTAAAGATGCTTCAAAGCCAACTCCAACATCAATGTCCTCCCATCACCCTGACCCCTTTTCTGCATCCTCTAACACAATGCTCTAGAGTACATATTCACCACTTCAGTATGCTACTTGCAAAACAGCCCATTTTCTGAATCTGTATTTGACATTTTTTTTTTAACACCTACAGCACCTGGTCTTCCTAAGGTGGTCTCCCATCCAAGTACTAACCAGGCCCGACCCTGCTTAGCTTCCGAGATCAGACGAAAATCAGGTGTGTTGAGGGTGGCATGGCCATAGACCGTATTTGGCCTTACTATTAAAAAATTATCCTGTTGGCATACATTCATGATCTCACAAAAGAACTCCTACTGATAATTCGTTTAAAAGGAATCTTGAAAAGACTTGTTTTCAGTGACATTTGATAATTTAAATATCGATGTATGAGATAACTGTTATCTATATTTTTGGGTAGAGCACTGCTAAATCAGCATTTTCCAGAGTTAAGGAGTACTTAAAAACGTTCATAGTGTCAAATTTGGGGGTAATATTAATTTGAGCTTTTTGGAAACTTTATTTGCTGATATGCAGTGTCAACTTACATAGAAAAAATAACAGGTGGCATTTCTCTTCCAAAGTCCCTGAAGAAATTAAAATATAGAACTACCTTATGACCTAGCAATTCCACTTCTGGATATTTATATAAAGAAATCCAAAACGCTAATTCAAAAAGACATATGCACCCCTATTTTCACTGCAGCAGTGTTTACAGTAGCCAAGATATGGAAGCAACCTAAGTGCCCACCAACAGATGACTGGATAAAGAAGTTGTGATACATATATAAAATGGAATATTACTTAGCCATAAAAAATGAAATCTTACCATTTGTGACAACATGGATAGACCTAGAGAGTATTATGCTAAGCGAAATAAGTCAGAGAGACAAATACCATACGATCTCACTTATATATGGAACTTAAAGAATAAAGCAAACAAACAAACAAACAAACAAACAAACAAAACAAAATAAAATAGAAACAGACTCATAGATATAGAGAACAAGCTGATGGTTACCAGATAGGAGGGGGCTTGGAGGACTGGGTGAGGAAGGGGAAGGGATTAAGTAGTACAGATTGGTAGTTATAAAACAGACACGGGGATGTAAAGTACAGCATAGGAAATATAGACAATAATACTATAATAACTATGTATAGTGCCAGATGGGTACTAGAACTATTGGGCGGATCACTTCATAAATTATATAAATGTCTAACTACCATGCTGTACTCTTAAAACTAATATAAAATAATATTGAATGTCAATTATAATTTAAAAATTAAAAAAATGAAAACTACAAACTTTTTTATTTTATTCTGTTTTGTTGTGAAGCATTTTATGAGTGAGGCTGTGTGACACACGTTACAGTAAAGAAAGCCGTGCTTTATATCTGCTGATACAAATCAGGGACAGTAAGCACTGTAAAGTGTAACATGTGTAGTGACAGGACATAAAACTAGAAAGGTCCTTGGGGCTCTTGTACACAATGCCAAGGATTTGGAACTGTGTGGAACTGGCACTTAGGTATAAGAGGTGGTGGAAGTGGGGCTGGGGATTTCTATGACATATAATAGATGCACGTGGTCATTATTCAGGCAATATTGAGGAGTTACACTAATAAGATTAGGTTGAGTAATCCATTAGAAACATATGTCTAAATCTATCGAGTTTGAATCCGTTTAACATTTTATCTCAAAATGATTTATATATTTTGGACTAAGCAAGCAGAATGCCTTGCTTTTAAATAGTCACACAATGCAATTGCCATTCTGGAATCACGGATGAAGCCACAGCTATACAGTGACATTCTGTGATATTTTTAAATAAGTATATATACACATTCTAATACAGATTGCTGGCTTTTAAACACTTTTCTTTCCTTGAATTGTGGAAGGACTAACATGAACATTAAAGGAATTCTCACAACTAAATTTGCTTAAGAGGATGAGGTAACTTCTCTGCCTGCGAATGCAGAGTTGCAGTATGAAATATTTAAGTGCTTCACTGGGGAAAAAGAGAAAGTAGGAGAGTTATTTTCATTGCTCAAGTTCTGAGAATGTGTTAACTATTTAGCGGTCCCTTTCCCTTTCTTTTTTACTTCCCTGTTTTCCTCTCACATGTTCTTAATTTCTTTTCTTACTCATTTTTCAAATCCAACGTACAGGTGAGTACAGAAAGAGGTGTCATACTAAAGAAAGATATTTCCACATTTGCAGTCTAACTACTGCAGAAATCAAAGACATTTCTTTGTTAGATTATATTCCAGCCTTTAGTTCCGTGCCATTTATTCCATTCTGCTTATAGTCTCATCACTCTTGAAATTGCTCTTATAAAGGTCACGTTGACAAAATCCAATGGACGTGTCTATGACCTCAATATCAGAGCAGTACAGTAGTCCCCCCTTTATCCCTGGATTTGTTTTCCACAATTTTAGTTACCTGTGGTCAAGCACAGTCTGAAAATATTAAATGGAAAATTCCAGAAAAGAACAATTCATATGTTTTAAATTGTGCCCTGGTCTGAGTAGCATGAGGAAATCTCACGCCGTCCAGCTCTGTCCCATCTGGGATCATCTCTTTGTCCTGCATCTCCATGCTGTATACTCTTCCCTCCTTCAGTCACTTAGTAGCCATCTCGGTGATCAGATCGACTGTCACAGTATTTTAGTGCTTATGTTTCAAGTCACTCTTATTTTACTTAATCATGACCCCGAAGCACAAGAGTAGTGATGCAGAAAATTTGTATATGCCAAAGAGAAGTCGGAAAATGCTTCCTTAAATGAAAAGTTATATATATATAAGAAAAAAACAATATATATAGGGTTCGGCATTGTGTGTGGTTTTAGGCATCCACAGGGGGTCTTGGTATGTATCCTCCGCAGATAAGGGGGTAATTACTGTATTAAGTTGATCACATCTACTGGCTTCTACGACATTGCCCCCCAGTGCTTTTCCTTGAACCTAACCGACCACTCCATCTCAATTTCTTTGGCTGATTCTACCTTCTATAAACAACCATCAAAATCTTTATAAGTCCTAGTAGTTTTACCTTGCAAGATTTACAGTTCTGAATCTCCTTTGATTTATCTCTCTCTTTGATGGGTCCTTAACACTCCTGAGCATCAACTGAGCTTTGAGTCCCTTACCTGACTGGCCTCCCGCCTACTGACAAATTCCTATTTTGATGTTTGGCACAGTTTAACTACCCAGTGCCTGCATTTACATCATTAGGGGAAAAACTCTCATTATTTGTTTTTATCTATTTTTGACATGGTTTACATATAGAATGAAACAAACTTTTTCACACAGTATAAAAAATATTTGGGATACAATTTGAGTGGAAAATAGTGAAAAATGTTTTGTAAGAAGACATATTCCAGTTCCTTTCTCTTCACGTCCCTCTGAGGCTCCCACGTGGTGAGTTGAGGGGCCTTCTTTCGGGCCTTCTATATATCTCATGGGGGTCACTGGCTTACGAAGTGGTCTCCTGGCTTCTTTGAGATACAAACAATAAATGAATATATCTAAAGTTCAACAGTTTTTCCAGTCATTAGCTATTGTGTAATCAACCACTCTAAAACGTAGTGGCTTAAAACATTTAGTTTGCTCACAAATCTGCGGAGTAGGCAGGGCTTGGCAGGGACATCCTGTCACTGTTCCATGCAGCATCGGCTGGCGCAGCTCGAAGGCTGGGGCCTGGCACCATCTGAAGACACATTCCTCATACGTCTGGTGCCTGGGCTTGCAAAAGCCAAAAGCTAAGGGCTGGACCGATGAGGCTCCTACGGCTTCTCTCTCTACTCTTTGTGGCCTCTCCACCAAGTCTCTCCAGCATGGTAGCTTCAAGGTAGCTAGACTTCTTATATGTCAGTTAGTCCCATGGTTCCCAAGACTGTGTCCCAAGGGAGTCTTACAAAAGCCATATCTCTTTCTAGCTTCAGAAGTCACATAGCATCACTTCTACTTCATTCTTTTCATGGAGGCAGACACAAACTCCTCCCTGCCCACTGCCCCAGGTTCAAGGGGAGTGGAAAGAGACTCCACCTCTTGATGAGGATGGATCAAGATTCTAGTCATTTTAGCAAAATATAATCTGCCATATATTTGTAGCTGAATAACTTTTTTTCTCTTGGTCCAAATAAAGTCATTGCCACATATAGTCGTATTATGCTGAATATGGTATGTAAATGCTTATTGTCTTATAAATGGGTATTTTGTTTGGGAAAACTGATTAGATAAATATTGCGATGTCGTCCGGATTGACACAAAATACTATCCAGGACCACAAAATAAATATCTTAGAAGTAGAGGCATCTAAAGCAATCCAAGAGATATAAAATGATGATGATTTTAGTTTGAAAAGAATATATTTGAAAAGGCTACCTACCCTTTTAAAGCTCTAAATGGACACATTCTTTTCAACAATTGCAGAAGTAGCCAGAACGCTAAAAGCACTCTTCAAATACAAAGTATACGATCTAGAAAATGTATCATTTTTATGTCATTTATATTTCATGTTTAATTTAAACCTCAATCAATCACCCTTTCCTAATTTGAGCTATCCATTTCCCCCTCTCTATATCAAGGTCTTCGTTTAAAATATAACCCTTTTTTTTTATAATAGATGATTTTTCTGAGTAAAATAACTTCAATTATAAGACTAAAGGAAGGAAGTTTGAAGTTAAACGCTTCAAATAATTCCAGTCTACGGCCATGCCATCCTGAACAAGCCTGATCCCGTCTGATCTCAGAAGCTAAGCAGGATCGGGCCTGGTTAGTACTTGGATGGGAGACCACCTAGGAAGACCAGGTGCTGTTAAGTGTAAAAAAATAATAAGAAGAAGAGATTGTAAGCTGACAAGGTCCTTGTAATTTGTGAGGTCAACCGAGGGTTGCCTCGCCTTAAAAAAAAAAAAAAAAAAAAAAAGAAAAGTAAAAGAAAAGAATTCCATATTAAGTACCTAAGAACAGGAAATAAAGGTTGCTGACACAACAGAGCAGAAGAAAAAATATCAAAGAAGAATTTTGTTTAAAAATTACTCACCCCCTGATGATATCTGCATTAAGTTGTAATTTATCAACTGTGACTCTCCACTATCAAAACAATCAACTGAAAAATAAATCATTTTATCACGTGCATCATCTTAGGAGAATCACCTCTAAAAAGTTAGCAAAAGAGCTGCCTTGGATTATCTTCTTCAAATAAATACCTCAAATAAAAGTGGCAGAAGCCCTTTCCCTTTCTCTTTGCTGAGCACATACTCAAATGCACATCTATTTCTCACTGCTCACTGGCTTGCTTTCTCTGCTGCTTACACAGCTAAGAGCATTCAGTCTTCTTTCTCTATAATGTCTGATTTAATCTTGAGAGAGTCTTTCTTGGTATCCAATAAAACATAGAATGGAGTGTAGATGGTATCATGATAAGAGGCTTCTATCTGCTGGAAAGCACAAAGCAGAGAAATGTTTTAAATAGAGAGAGATATGAGAAGACATACATTTGCTCCCTTTGATAACTCAACCAATTAAATCTAGAGATCACAGTCTCTCATGCATTAAAACAAACATTTACACCTTCTTTTTATCTCAGCCAGTCTTCTGAAGTGGGGAGGGTGCCTAATGATGCAAAAATGTGTCCTCAGCTGGGTACAATTAATGCATCAGAGGCCTCTATCTTTAAAGCTGCCCACACACTAACCTGAGTCCGAGGCAGACTCTGCTGCTCCAGGAAACAGGTTAGCTAAGCATCTGCTCAGAAGACTCATCTTATCTCCTGTGTGGGGTCCTAGGGGGAATGGTGGACGTTTAGGAGGAGAGAGTATGAGGAAGGCCACTTTAGCCTTTTGACAACTTAGCTCTAGTAGATATAAAATTGTATCATGTGATACCTTAATTTTAATTTCCCTAATGCAGCTGATGATTCCAACATTTGAAGGGGGTCTAAATCTGTTATGTGCTCTTACTTCTGTTTCTATCTTATTGCAGCTTGTTTCCTTGTGTGGTTATAAGGTTATATGTGGTTGAAGGTAATGATAGGAATCTCAAAGACCAAAACATGAATTCAGAGGCCAAAAAAACTAAGCTAGGATATTTTCTCCTCCTTCGAGGATGTTTGCTTAACATGGAGTCCCAGATTGTACTCCTCTACCTTATGGAGGACTCAAGAGTCAAACTCCCATTCTAAGCACTGTATAATTATACACTTAGAGTTTATTTCAGCTCACTGCTCCCCTTTTTCACTCTCCTCCCCATTGAAAACCCCCTCATTTTTTGTTAAGTCAGCAATGCATTAAATAACCTATTTGTTGCGAAATATTATAGACCGTTGTAAAAGGGGAAGAAAATCTATGAATGCATAATATATTTCTTAAAGATCATTTTCCCCATTTCTACCTTAGAAGCAAATAACAGAGAAGGATACAGAGAAATAATATAATTTACAGTAAAGTGTTTCAAAATGGTTCCAGTACCTAGAGAGTGACTCATGCATCTCTTTGGCCAAAAGGTGGCAGCAGCGATTATCTCACTATGAGGTTTTAAGTCCCTACAGCGAGGTTTCCTCTTTCTGCTGATGCCAATAGGCAGCAACAATTCTGTCATATCCCCCAGAAGTTACTGCTGTTGTTCATGCCTGCCAAAGGCAGTGTTTCAGCCGTTGGTGCCTGCTGATGCTTCTGTCATGTTGGCTAATGCCTGGTTTTGAGAGCGATTATGTCTGAGATGAGAATATCTCCTGTCATTGGCAAAGCCACTAACACACCAATATCATCCTTTGGAAGACATTTCATTTCTTCAGGAGAATCAAAAACTGCTAGAGCAATGCATCTGTTATTTTTTTTATTAATTCAATTTTGGTTTTCCATTTGTTCTCTGATTACTAGGACTTATGCTAGGACTTAGTCAAGAGTTCGAGAGGTTGGCAAAGAGCACAATTTAAGTGGCATATTAACCTCTCCTTGTAAGAGCTCTCTTTGCCTTGAGCTTATTATGTATGCTTTTTTTCTCTTCTCATTGTATTCTCTCACCAAAAAGCTAGTTGATAAGCCTACTATCCTTTAGATATGCACAGATATGAGAAAATCTAAGAGTCATTAAAGCTTTGACTCAAGTATCACCCTATGTGCACATGAATGCCCTTCTAGTTCATACATGAATGCCAGTATGCGTGCAGTATACTACATGGTTTTTCAGAAAGGTATACCAAACTCCATTAGACTATATTGCATTGCAAGTTCATTGCTCCAATTTATACTGTTAAAGGCATTCACAGCTTTAAATAAAACCTGTACTGAATTCCAAAGGTGTCTTTGAAATTCCATTAGATAGCCTCTTATTTCAAATTTTCTTCTAAAATTTCATTTCTGTTTTTTAAAAATTACCATGAACATATATACAGGAAGCACCATACCACCTGGTTTTATAGCATATAATTGTGATGTGTACTTGTATATATACAGCCCATAAAGTTGTTGTAAAACCCAATTACCCATATTAAATTTTATGAGCAATTGAGAACTTTTTTAATTAATTAAAGCAATTTAATAGCTCTTTAAAATTGTTTCATTTGTTGAGAAAAATAAATTTAGCTTCCCTACTTTACTGAAAATGAGGATCACATGTACGTATAAAATAATTTAAATTGGGGATATTGAAATACACGAATTTGAGTATACTTCAATGTATTGAACTAATGTAGATTTGACAAATAAAGAACAGTTTTTACTGCTTCAATAAACAGCACAATCATGGAAGTTTTATCTTTTAAAGTAGCAAGTTAGTAGTAATTAAAAATGTGCATTAGATGAATAATAGAGTTCCTTTTGAGAAAGGGTCTTCATATGTAACACTTGCTTAGATGCTAATGTACAAATCTCCTTCAGGATTTTCAGATAAGGCAGTATAAATAGCACACACACTCTCATCCTAAAATAAAAAAGCAAAACTCATGCAGCTTCACGAAGGGAAACCATTCCAAAGCAAAAGATTAACATTAAATATGGGGAAAGAAAAATGATAATTTCAAGGTTTCCAATAGAATATACATGACAGTGGCTACACAACAGGATGACAAGGGCATTAAACAGTAATTATTTTCGTGATATCGTCTTTTTTAATAAAAATTCAATTTTGTTAACTTTTATGTTTTCAAAATGTCCTTTCCTTTTGGTTTACTTTTGCTACTCTGCACCTGCAGAAGCCGCCCACTGTCCTAGGCTTCAAGGCTCACCCAAGGCCCTCCTATTTGTCTGGCTTGGTCCATGCCACTGACTGCCAGCCACGGCCAGGTGTAGGCGCAG
Source organism: Pteropus medius (assembly GCF_902729225.1). NCBI lineage: Eukaryota > Metazoa > Chordata > Mammalia > Chiroptera > Pteropodidae > Pteropus > Pteropus medius. Next base: position 167,047 of record NW_024345917.1, on the reverse strand, counting down.
TGCTCCAGCACCATCCGCTTTCAGGACTAGTTGATTTGGGAGGGGAGTTGTTACATACTTCTTAGCAGATTCCAACTTCCATGGCCACTGTCCTGTGTTTACATTCTTATTAGCTAGTTTATTTTTCATCTTAATGTAGTAAATGGATTATATATAATAATCTACATACATATATATTTAAAAATTAATAATGTTAATTTAAGGAGGGAAAATCCAAAGATAAAAACACACTAAAAGCAAGAGAATTAGGGTTTTTTTTTAAAATGAGCTTTTAAATTTCCTTCTGTATTTTACCACTACAGGCTATGGGCTGCTCATTGGGCTAGAGGGTAGATGAACATCCTGTAAGCTCTAACCTATTTCTTACACATTTCCACTGTGTCCACTAAGGCATTTATATCCTCAACCAATTTTTCTCAAATTGGTTTTATACTCCATTGAATTATATATTAATAATCATGCAGTTAGGACTTTCTCATGTGTAGAATATTTTCTTTCTCCCTTTAAAGGTTTTTTTTTTGAGTCAAGTAGGTTTTGAATATTCAGGCATCTGCATAAGAGTTATTTCTTCCTTTCATTCCCAGTTAATTGAGTTAACCTCCTTGCAGTAAGATCCGAGGAGATCTAAGAACTCTCTACACCCCTACTTGTAAATATAATAAAAATTCTAGTCTGTGGAATGTATTTTTGAATTGTTAAACCTCTGTCTGGAACACCAGTTGGTATCATTACAGCCTACAAAGAATTTGCAAAGAATAAGACAAATGCGCTGGAATAGTTAATATCACAAAGCTCTCTGGACAAAAGATAAATGGTTGTAACAATGAAATCATTTTTTCCTGTCTTTTCAGACAAAATACTTTATAAACCCAACCACACCTCCTGCAACTGGGAATATTGTAGTGGAAAGGAAAATGAATTGGTGAAGAGAAAAGGTCAGGTCCAGCTTAAAAAATCATTTTGAAAGCTTTTTCTTTGAGATTTACTTGATCTGGGAACTAGCATCTTCTATGTACAATGGATCCTAACATCCTATTTACCAAATGGTCTCCATTTTTAACATACATGATTTCTGGAGTCTAGGATTTATGGCTAGGGGTGGGGACGTACTGCAGGTACAGCAGGAGTTGTCCCGCTTTCTATTCACAAAATTCCTCCCTGGCCATTTTTCAACATGATTTTTTTCTGGGGCTAATAGGTGATGAAAAGAAGCTGCTCATAATATAACTCTGCAGTAACAGGGCTTGTTCTCTGTGCCTAACAGCAGTTCTGGGATTAGGAGACTATGCCAATCTGCAAAATATTCCCTGAAAATGATCCCCTGGCTTTAATATTAAAGTGTCACATGAGGATATACATTAGTCTCTATGCACATAGGTTTCCCCACGCACACCTGATTTTTTTTTTCATGGTAAAATACACATAAAATTTACAATTTCAACCATTTTAAGTGTACAACTTAGGGGCATTAAGTTCATTCACAATGTTGTGCAACCATCACCACCATCCACTTCCAGAACTTTACCATTCCGAACAGAAACTACTTACCCAATAAAGAATAATTGCCATTCTCTCCTCCTGCCAGCCTCTGGCAACCATCATTTACTTTCTATCTGTATGAATTTGCCTATCCCAGATACCTCGTACAAGCAGAACCATACAATAATCGTCTTTCTGTATCTAGCTTATTTCACTTAGCATAACGATTTTAACTTTCATCCATGTTGTAGCATATATCAGAATTTTATTCCTTTTTAAAAGATATACATATACGCACATGCATACAATACACACACACACATTTTGTTTATCCATTCATCTTTCAATGGACATTTGGCTTATTTCCACTTTTCGGCCACTGTGAATAATGTTGCTATGAACATTGTGTACAAACATCTGTTTGAGTTCCTGCTTTCAATTATTTGGGGTATAAATTGCTGGATCATATGGTAATTCTATGTTTAACTTCTTGAGCAACTATCACACTGTTTTCCCTAGTGGCTGCAGCATTTTACATTCCCATCAGCAATGCACAAGTGTTCCAATTTCTCCACATCCTCAACAAAACTTGTTAATTGTCGTTATTTTTATAATAGCCATCTTAGTATATTTGATGTGATGTGTACACAGTTTTTGAACTTTCTCACAGTTTATAGGGTTTATAAAGTTTTAATACTAAGGTATGTATTACTTTTCTCCCTCAAGTTACCTCATGAAACACCTACTATTTCTTGAATACCCATTTTATTAATATTTGGTAATTGAATGTTACCTCATTTGGGGTCACATTCCCTTCATATTACCTTAAGGATAATAAAGTAACTCAAGACAATTTTCACACATTGATTTGAATAGGAAAATATGCTCCATTCCAACAGGCAGGGAAGAGAGAATTTAAGAACTATGAGGAAAATCACGGAGACAGAGCTAAATAAGACACCTAGAAAAAATATACAACTATCACTATGCCTTTATACCTAATATTTTAATGTCACAACTACTAAAAGAATAAATGTAATAGTAACTTTATGCTTAGTAGTATAACAATAAAAACCATTTAGATTTTTTTCTTTTCTATTAGATTAACACAGTAATCTTCATTTTTACATGTATTTGGATCCCTATTCGTTGTGTTGAGGACATAGCTGAAGCCAAAATAAATGTTTTAGAACCAAGCTAAAGAAGAAGCTGAAAGATTCGGAGGAATGCAGTCCACATGGCCCCACGGTGGCAGGAATCGAAAAGGGGTAACATTAATGGAAACTATCAGATCTAGCAGCTACCCGTTTCAAAATAGATTACGTCGGTGGCAATTCCTTCTACTTGATGCTTCCCAGTGGCCCTCTCTCCCTAGCCTGGATAAAGAGAAAAGGGAACCAGGTAGGATATGGGGCATTTACTACAACATGAAAGTTCGATAATAGAATGCAACCATGGAATGCAACCAGGAGAGTGTATTCTCCCTAACTCTCCCCCAAACCTGGGTTCCTTGTAATAGTATTAGCAACTGTGATTAAAAGTCTTCTTCTTATACATAAAAATAAAGATGATGTATTTAAAAAGAATGTTGTAAATGTTGAAGTTCTGTGAAAATATAAGGTATTCTTTGCATGTTTTAGAAGGTGATATTTTATATGTAAGGCATTCTTAGAAAAAATATAAAGCACTGTAAATGTTACAGAAGTATGTTTTATAAAAAAGAAATGATCATAATTTGTGATGAAACTGAGCAATCGGCTTTAGGCTAAATCTTCCATTGTCAAAATAAGAGCGTATACAACTGAAAAAACATATATAGCATTAATTAATTTAATGAGATTTTCTATCTTAACAAATTAATCTATATAAATATACATTAACTATGATCATATATTCTAATGATAAGGTAACTGATTTCTATTATTAAATGATGTTTTACCTAATATTTAAGTCACTTCTTTATTTATGTATACAGTAGTATCTATTCTGCTTTGAAACAAAGCCTACTAGATTGATTAGGCGCCCTCTCCCAAATCTACCTTACTTTAATTTTCAAGGTAATTTAAAGTCAGTTTGGAAATAGTATGTTGCCATAAAATGCTAATTGCAGTTGGATACTGGTGATTGTTTTTAAAGCTGTCTTTCCCTGTGGGATAGGAAAAGGAAGCAAGCAATTGATTTTCTTTTGACTTTGCTACTTGATAACAATTGGAAAACAGGTGGGGAGCAAATGAAGTCACAGATGCTTTAAACTTGGCATTGTGGGCATTCACTGTGGACACCAAACAGCTCTGAGGATTGAAACTTGTATTTATAATGACTAGTCTCTTGAAAAGTATAGACATAAACATTTGATTAGGCAAGAGCCACCAACTGACCTTTCTTTATACTACTTGAACTGTAAGAACATTAATTATAAAACTTCTAGAATCTCTTTTATATATTTCATCTTCTCATATCCCATGAAACTGATAATCGAGTCTGATATAATATCTAGAACAATAAATGCATAATATTAGCATGAGAATAGAAAAGAGATATTGGAGATTCTAGAGCATTAAAGGGAGTGGATAGCTGTGCTCGTGGCAACTTGTGTTTTCTTCTGATTGCTTTATTGATTTTTTTTTTTTTCAGTGAAATGGAATATGACTGAGGATAATGGAAAAGGAGTTATTGGGAATGTGAAGAGAAAGAAGAATTATAAAGTAGCCCCCTAGGAGAGAATGGACTAGGGTAATACAGTGTGATTGCTGGACACAGCATGAGGATCGCATAAAGGGATTGACAATGAATTTAAGTGGGCCTAAATGCCATAGTATGAGATTTTCTCCAGCTCTATTTAACTATGTGGGTGCCATCAAGAACTAGGCGGAAAAGTGAATTTAATCAGCTATACTGTGTCCGAGACAGTACAACTTCATGAGAGAAGGGCAAGAGATTTGAGATCTATGTAAGGAAGGAATAACAATGATCGAGCAATGGAATTTAAGTTGGACTTAAAAAGGAAGTGAAGACAAGAGGGACATAAGAAACATAAAAATATTATAGAATTAACGAATTGAAGGTACGGTCATGGTTGAGTTGAGGGATTAAATTGAATGACAGCAGGTGATAATTGGAGGGTGCGTGGCTTGAACTGGGATTCTGAAGAGATTATATTTTCTGATAGTAAAAAATTCTATGGCCATTAGTTTCTGATTAAGGTATGACAGAAAAACAAAATCATTGGATAAAAAAAGCTAAGGGACTGAGAGCTGAACATTTGAACAGTCATCAAAATGGATATCAGAATTGGATATCAGCTATAATTATAACAAAAGTAGTGTACCAGAAAATGTCTATGAACCAGGAGCTAACAGAGTTGAATAACAGGCATGAGCCAAAAGAGTTGTGTGGATGGCTGCAATGAGTAATGGGTATTATATCCTAATGATGTGAGATTCAAAAATTGGGGTACTTTAAGGAAGAGAGAAGAAGAATGGTCAGGAAGCAGCAATGAAGGTCAATCCCACTTGTGGGCAAAAAGGTAAGAGGAGTATAGGAGCATAGGAAGAAAATAGCCACCACTTAGGAGGGTGACAAGGGAAGCAGTATTTTGAGGAAAAATTATTAATTTCAGTTTGAGCAAAAAGAAGAAGGAAACATTTTTCTCTTTAATGAGGTATAATTGACATATAGTATTGTCTTAAATGTACAATATAATAATTTGATATTTGTATGCATTGAGAAATGATCGGCACAATAAATCTAGTTACTATTATCCACCACCATCACCGCATTTAGTTAGAAATTCTTTTTCTTTTCGTGTGATGAGGACCTCGGCAACTTTCAAATATGCAGTAACGGTATTATTAATTATAGTTACCTCGTTGTACATTATTTTATAACTGGAAGTTCGTACTTTTTGACCCCTTTCACCCACACTCCATTCCACCCCTCCCCTCTGGCAACCACCAATGTAATCTGTTCTCTGTATCTATGACCTTGGTGTATGTTTGTTTTGTTTTTTAGATTTCACATATAAATTATAAGGGTAGGATCCAGACTTGGCTGACCACTCACCTGCTCATTTGTTTGTAACTCTAGCCTGCCTATCTGTTTCAACTCATGGATCCAGGGTATTTACTCTTTGGGACCAGCTCTGAGTCTGGGAAGGAATTCTAATATAATGAGATTAACTTCCCCTTGAAAGTTAAAAAAAGTAATCTTTTTCTTTTAATAGCTACAAAGTCAAGTGTATTTCTTGCAGATTGTGTGTAAGGATTGTTACTCAGATCTAGTTTCTGGATTCTGCCCATTCATCCATAGTTTCCATTTTTACTTAGGCTACGAGACAATGTGCCTGAGTTCCAGCTGATTGGTCCTTATTCTCTCAGCCTAATGTGTCTAGGTTCTGCTATTTCATCTCTTATACCCTGAATTTAATGACCCTAGACTGCTTCTTCATGACTCTAGTAACATTTTTTATTTGTCCCCTGATCCTCCTAGTGTACAGGACTTCCAAGACACTATATATGTCTCTTCCTTTCTTTTTCAACATATTTAACCCGACTCATAGCCTCTAGCTCTCTTAGTGAGTGGTGAGCTCTGTTGCCTAACTAGTCGAGTCTCCAAATAATATGAAGCAATACAATTTTCTATGGTTTTCAAAGACATATTGATATCTCCCAATTGGGAACATACAGAATTTATTTCTCCTAAATGAGGTTATTTAATCTGAAACACTTAAATTGTTTATGGGTATATTGACCACCATAAAGAACAAAGGAGAGTTTCATTTGGGTAACTGCTGGAGTGGAATCAGATATGTAATGTACCTGATATTGACATCAATTATTTGTATAACTGAATAAACTCTTATTTCACCTTCTCTATATGCTTCTAGGAATATAACATATGTGGTTGAGAGCAGAAGTATATGCCAGAGATTCATTTCTAAAGTTATTTCATACTGTATTTCAAGTTATACCTAGTAGAGTCTCATATAATTTTGATTGGAAATCATATTGACTTCTCATAAAGTGGGTAAACAATGAGTAAAAGGGGAAATTTTAATACTACGTAAAGAATAGGTAAAGTTGATATAAGAAAACCATAACTTTTGAAGGAGAAAATCGCTTTCCCTAAATTGAAAGTGGAAAAAAATAACTCCTGAATTTTATTTCTGCCATACATAAAAATCTGAATTGAACCGAATCTATTTCTACCCTGTGACTTTGATTTATTCTTTCTTTCACTCACTTTTTCCTGCCCCTTTTCAAACATCCCTCACCTATGAGAGGATTTTTGCAGAACTAATCAAAAACAATAATCTGGAAAACAAATTCAGTTTCTCTCGACACAGGAAAAGGAGTATACATACAAACACTTACGTGCATACTGCTTATAAATTTTCTTCAGCAGCCTTTCTGCTCACTCTCAGAAGGCCAACATTTATCAGTAAGCATACCCACTGTTACTGACTAGCCCAGATCTACAACTGACTCTAAAGATACTCCCATCCATCATGTTCATTTACTTAATTATTCAGAACAGCACTCAGATTTCTTTAGTCTTAGTTACTCTATCGGTTTAATTCTTTCCTTGGGCATTCATAGGTTCTAATTACTATGAGAGCCATAAGATTGCCCCCCAAATTAACTGTATTTCAATATCTATTCATTCTTGTTTGATTTAAGATGTTATCACATGTCACAACTCAGGTAGGGTGGCTATCCCACTCAAGCCCATACACAGAAAGTAAAAGAGCATGCTGCTTCACAAAGTATAGTTGGAGAATGTGTTTAGTGGTAGAAATGTTATACCAGATAAATTGTAGATGAGTAAAAAAATAATATCTGAAAATTTTCAGTTAGGATTTACCTGCAGAGAGTAGAAGCCATTCAAAATCAAGTGAGAACATATTTTTCTATAGGAAATTCAGTGGCTTATAGTGTCCTTGGGAAGTTTTAGAGTGAGAAATTGAATTGTTATTGCCAACGCTTCGTTCCATGTTATAGGGTTGTAAATCCAAGTTCTCTGTCATGTGACACTGAAGTGTCTCCCAGCATTTCAGGTAGAGTATATATCCCCAACCCATCCCTTTGACCAAGTAAATGTGACACTATGCCAGTTCTGAGCAGATGTTTTAAGAAGAATCTTACATGTCTACTAACTCTCTTGTGCTCCTGCCATCCACCTTGAGAAGAGCACGCCCTAGGGAGTTGCTGCTACTTCAGCCTGGACCTCAGAATGATACATCTATGAAGCCTAAGTGAGGCTGTTCTGCAGCCTGAAATAGAGCCGCCACAGCTACCTCACAAATCCATGAGAAGAAAATGTTATAGACAACTGAAATTTTGAGCAAAAGTTGACTAATTGTAGTTTTGAGAATGGATCTGAAAGTCACACTACAGAACTCAGTCACAAAGGGAAAGCTCTTAGAATCTATCTCATAACATTTTCACTATACCCTGCTGACCAGAATTCATTTACATGACCACAGTTGACTGCAAAGGGCATGTTTTCTTTATTCTGGGAGGTCATTTGCCCTGTTAATTTCATAATGCTGTAAAAGAAGGGAATGATCCTGAACATCAATTAATTATAATTCAATACAAGACTTTATTTTAAAAATCCGTTAAGAAAACGTAGGTGTATTATTTTTTAAAGGCAAAGCATATGAATGAGAAATTGAAAAGAACTACAGTCAACACATTTTAATAGTGATGAAAGAAATATAATGTAAATAACAGGATATCATTTGTTTGCAAATACTGGGGAAATATATATGTATATCTAGATCTAGATCTAAATATATCACCCCAAAATTGCAATAATGAAATTATGAATGGTCATCTGTATAAACATATAGGGATCATGTTAAATTTTAAAACATTTGCGAAGAAATCTATAAAATAATACATTGCCATTGGAATGGTATTAAACTGGAAAAAAAACTTTCTTTAGTATAGTTTGGCAATACTATATATCACAAGTTTAAAACTATTCAGAGCCTTAACCTAGTAGTTATGTTTCTAGGAATTTGTCTTAAAAGGATAACCAGAATTGTAAATGTGAGTTCTTATAAAAGAATGTTCAATATATGGCAAATTGTAACATGAATATTTTGAAATGCCATTAAATATCCAACAAGAGAGACTGGTAGAATTAATTATTCTTCATCCATTGAATTAAATATTATCAGAAGACAAAATAATATTGTCAAAAATTGTATGTTTTATAAACCATAATACCAGAATTTGAATCGATACTGCAATTTGCTTATTCTGAGATTTAGTTTTCTTATCTCTAAAATGAAGACAATATTACCCAACTCAAATTATTACTGTGCATATTATTGAAATATACCTGTAACTTACTTAGATTAGAACCTGGCACTCGGTATATTATAGCTATTATGATCACTATGAAACTATTACCATCATATTAAAAAAAATTTTGTGACATATAAAGTGTGCAAAATTTAGGATGTTAATCAGTATATATAGTATGATTCTAATTTTGTGGGAAAATATACATAAAAATGTACGGAAGAAAAAACACAAGATACATATAGAGAGAAAATAAAGTATAAAAATAAAAATCATTATATATATATGTACAACCAGTTTGCTGATACTAATAAATTATATATATATATAAATCATTATATATATATAATATATATATATAATATATATATAATTCTTGAACATACATTATTTTGATCTGTTTGATGAGAAATTATATAAATTATATATATAATTTATTAGTATCAGCAAACTGGTTGTACAGGCAGTGACCTAGGCAATAATTTTGCTATTTTTTAGAGAAATATACTTTCTCATCAAACGGATCAAAATAATGTATGTTCAAGAATCTTTAAAACAAGGGAGTAAACATCTTATTCATTAAGAAGAAATTCAAAGAGCAAGGACTTTTATGTTTACTTATAAAGATTCTACATTTACAACTCAACATACTCTGTTAATACATTGAACAAAGAATGGACAAAGCTAAACTAATATTCTAAAAGGACTCGATAACTATAGACCAAGAAAACCATAGACCAATATCTCTGATGAATACAGATGCAAAAATCCTAAATAAAATACCAGCAGATAGAATACAACAGTACATTAAAAAGATTATACATCATGATCAAATGGGTTTCATTCCAAGGACACAAGGACTAAAACACACAAATCAATTAATGTGATACACCATATAAACAAAATAAAGTATAAAAATCATATGATTATATCAATAGATGCAGAAAAACATTTGATAAGATATAGCATTCATTTATGATTAAAACAATAAAATGGGTATAAAAGGAAAGGAACTCAACATAATATAGGCCATATATGACAACCCCCCAGCTAATATCATACTTCATGGTGAAAAACTAAAAACTTTCCCTATAAGATCAGGTACAGGACAAGGCTGTTCCCTATCACCACTATTATTCAATACAGTGTTAGAGGTCCTAGCTAGAGCAATCGGGCAAGAAAAAGAAATAAAAGGCATCCAAATTGGGGATGAAGAAGTCAAACCGTCACTTTTTGCAGATGACGTGATTTCCTATATAGAAAACTCTACAGACTCCACTAAAAAAAACTATTAGAAACAATAAACAAATACAGTAAAGTTCCAGGATACAAAACCAACATACGAAAATCTATAGCATTTCAATACGTTAACAATAAATTTTCAGAAAAAGAAATTTTAAAAATACAATTGCTTTTGAAATAGCAACAAAAAGAAAAAAATACCTAAAAATAAACCTAATGAAACATGGGAGGGACTTATACACTGAAAACTATAAGACATTATTAAAAGAAATTGAAGAAGATACAAAGAAATGGAAAGATATTCTGTGTTCTTGGATTGGAGAATCAACATAGTTAAAATGACCTTATTACCCAAAGCAATATACAGATTTAATGCAATCCCCAATGGTATTTTTTAAATACCTTTTAAATACTTTTTTAAATACTTTTTTTAAAAAAAAAGTGAAATGAGTCAGATAGAAAAAGTTGAGAACCGTATGATTTCATTTATATGTGGGATATAAATCTGAAAGCAACACATGAAGAAGACAAACAGACTCATGGACATGGACAACAGTTTAGTGGTTACCAGAGGGAAAGGGGAGGTGTGGAGGTAGATAAAGGGAAAGGGGGTCAAATATATGGTGACGGAAGGAGCTTTAAGTTTGGATGTTGAACACACAATGCAATATATAGATGATGTATTATAGAATTGTACACACAAAACCTACATAATTTTATGACAATTAACCAATGTCACCCCAATGAATTTAATAAAAGTACCAAAGAGACTCGAGGAAGACAAGGTAAAATTTAGAGAAGAGAAAATAAAACCACAAAAGCTTGAAAGAAAGTACCTCGGTACACCATGATGCCAAACTTATTTGGAGAGAGCCAGCTGATCACTGTGGTTAATCTACTGAAACCAAGAAAGGTGAAAAATGCTACTATCATGCAGAGGCTGTCCTGAGATGTGAGGCAAATTTTCTCAATATTCATGGCAAAAATCAGCTCATGAAGTAAGTCAATGGCAATCCTCCCTCACCTCCACACGCAAACACACAAACACGTAATCACAAGCACATACGTATTAAAATTCTTATTCTTTGACCCATGATTCTAAACCAGGCCTGTATAAACCTATCAAATATAAACCTTATACCTTTTCCATTTTTATGCCCCTCATGACTAGAATAGACATTCTCTCCTTAATGTGGAAGATACCTAACAGATCTCTGATGCTTCTGCTATTTCCTGGAACTACCAGGAAAACTAGGTAAAGATCAGAACAATTAACCACTTTATTCTTTTTAGGGAACTCCAAATCTATGGAATGCGCGATAGATTTAATGGTTCTTCTATAATTCTATCATGTTTCTTCTTCTAAAAACTGTCAGCCTAAATTTGCTTTCCGATATTTAATGTTAAAGTCACTTTTATTTTTCTCTAATACCATTTTTTTCTCTTTTTTTCCCCTGGAACTCATTTAACTGGCAGAATTAGCTCCTTTTTATTTTCTGGCTTTCAGGTCATATTCTGTGAGCAAGTGAAACACATATAATCACCAGGCTAGCATTGTGAATGTGGTGAAATAGTTCTTCCAGAAGATAGATTTTAATTATGATTCTATTTAAAGGATATCAGTAACATGGTAAAATTTACGTTCACTATTCTTCTATAAAATAATAGGCACTTCATGATTTTTTTTGCTTAAACCTGTTTTATTATTTTCTTTGAACTATGTGTTAAAAATATTACTGATAACTCCTATAAAAAATAATTATATTACTTTGTTGAAAATTACTATTAATAATTAATCCACGGTAGATGAGTTACCATGATTATAACTAAATCTCATTTTTTTTAAGTTTGCAACTTCCACTTACCAGGCACACATGAAAACAGTGCCATACGCATTCTCCCAGACAGGCTTATCATGAATCCAAGGCTTGCTTCCTTCCTCTTAAATTAACTGAATTTAATATCACCAGAGATCTGAAATAATAGATTTCAACTAAAGCTAAAATATCACAGTTTCTCCGTGAATGATCATTTGCATGCTATGTTATTGAAAGCAGTATCCATAGTATTGAAAGCAATACTAACTTCAAATTTGCCCACTCTTTATCAATACAGAGACTTTGGCCACAACTTAATCGCAATTTTAATAACAATTAACTGATAAAGAACCAAGAATTCTTCTAAGCACCTCAACTCATTTAATTCCCCCACAACCCTGTGAGTAGGTAATACAGTTATCTCCATTAGACAAAGAAATCGAGATTCTAAGTTTAACTAAATTGCCCAAAATCACTCAGATGATAATGGAGAAATTATATAAAATACTTCCTCCTATGTAATTATCTATATACAAGTTTCCATGTACTATACAAACAACAAAAAAGACTGAAGTCATAAGGAAATAGAGAGGGCTAAATATAGAGTTACCAACTGTTCTGGTTTGCCCAGGACTGAGGGGTTTCCTGGGGTGGCACTCTTCGGTGCTAAAACCAGGCAGGTCCTCAGCGCACTGGGGTGAAGTGGTCATCATAAAATAAGCTAATAAACGTGAAGTCGTCCAAACAGTGCTTGATGCATAGTAAGTACGTACTATGTTTACTGATTAATAATCGACCTGAGAAACAAATCTCAACACTTTACAGCAACATTTTTTAGCTCATGGTTTTTTGAATCAATAATTTAGGTTGGACTTAGCTGGACAGTTCTGTTGGTCTTATCAGGGCTCACTCATATGAGTGAAGTTATCTGGCCTTACATGTCTGGTGGTGAGTGCTGGCTGTTCATTTGTGCTATTGCCTGGGATGATAGGAGTGACAGGGAATATATACCCAGCAAGCCAGCATAAACCAATTCTTGGGTCCACAGACACAGGATTCCCCAAAGCAGTGACAAAATACTCTCAATACTGTCTCATAGTTCTCTCATAACCCCTTAGTCAATTCATTTTCCCACCCTCTAAAGATGATTCTACAACTTCTTATCTCTCACTAAATATCACCCCTTGTTCTATCTCTCAGGTGATGACCTTGTTACCAATCTGAGAAAAGTAAAAGCAATCGGAACAAAACCTTATTCTTCTTCCATCAAACTGCTCACTGTAATTGGCCTTACTATTGGTCGAAAAGTTTGCTCTAGCCATGGATTGGAAAACTCAGTATTACTATGATGGAGATTCTCCGCAAATTTATCTATAGATTTAACACAATCATTAACAAAATCCTAGCAGGAGTTTTCTTTGGGGTAGAAATTGAAAAGCCGATCCTAAAATTTATATGGAAATGCAAAGATCCAGAAAAAGCAAAACAATCTTCAAAAGGAAGAACAAAGTTGGAAGACTTTTACCTCCCTATTTCAAACTTATTATAAAGCCACAGTAATGAAGACAGTATGGTATGGCATAAGGACAGGCATATAGATCCATGATCAAATCCATGGCCAATTGATTATTGACAAAAGTACCAAGGTAATTCAATGGAGAAAAGATGGTCTTTTCAACAGTCTTATTATATGACACATGCAAAAGTTGAATTTAGACACTTACTTTACACCATAAGCAAAAATTAACTCAAAATAGATGATAGATCTAACTGTATGAGCCACAACTATAAAACTTTTAGAGAAGCACATAGAAAAAAAATTTATGAACTTGAGCTAGGCAAAGAGTTCTTAGATGTGGAATTGAAAGCAAAATCCACAAAATAAAAAAAAAATATATATATATATATATATAAATTGAACTTTGATGTTTCAAACCACGCCATTAAGAAAACTCAAAGTTTTGGCAAGAATGCGGAGACACTAGAACCCTAGTACATTGTTGTCGAGAATGTAAAATGGTGCAGCCACTTGGAAAACTGGTACTTCTTTAAAAGTTTATCATAAATTTACCATGCAACCCAATAATTCCAATCCTAGGTATTTACCAGAGAAATGAAAACACATTATCTTCACAAAGACTTGCACGCAAATGGTCATGCAGCATTATTCAAAATGGCCCCAAACTGGAAACAATCCAAATGTCCATCACTTGGTGAATGGATAAACAAAATGTGGCATTCCATTTAATGGAACACTACCAGTCAAAAGGAACAGACTTCTGATGCATGCTAAAATGTGGAAGAATCCTAAATACATAAGTGAAAGAGGCCAGATTCAAAAGGCTATATGTCATGTAGGTCCATTATAAAGAATGTCTAGAAAACTTAAATATATACAAACAGAAAAACTTAAATATATACAAACAGAAAACAGATTATTGGTTGTTTGGGACTAGAGGTTAGAATGGGGATTGCCTGCTAATGGACATGCGGGATCTTTCTTGGGTGATAAAAAGGTCTAAAACTGGATTATGGTGATAGTTGCACAAGTCCATAAATTTGCTAAAAATCATTGAATTGTACACTTACAATGGGTGAGTTTTATATTGTGTAATATATCTCAATGGAACTGTTAAAACAAAAGGAGGAGAAGGAGAAACTGGCTCTGATTAGTCAGCCATAGTGAAGTCAAGAGTAGCCATGGGGAAAAATGAGGAGATAGAAAGACAAGGAAAGGGGAAGGGTCCTAGGATGATAGCTGGATTCTGAAGTCAAAGATAAAATGTGGCCAGTGAAAAAATCCCGGTGGCAAATACAGTCAAGAAATTTTAAGAGTGTTTAAATGATTTTGTCTTCCTTACATCAATACATCCTTGATTTCTATAACTACTCACATCTTTCCCATTTCTCATGAGTAATGAATACCTCACTTATTCTGTATGTAACTGAATATTGGAAGCAACGCCACTCTATGTCCTTTAACCAAAAAAAAAAAAAAAAATTAAAGTATAATTTTTTTTCACAGTATTGTTAATTGTTTTATTTATCAAGAGAAACTGTTTCTTAGCCCAAATATTCATGCTTCATAGTTCAGGAACACAGGTCAGTGACAAATTTCCATGGAAGTCAATTCAAATTCTTTACATTCTGATGATGAAATTCAGATGTTTCCAATTTACTGACTAGAATTTGGAGAACTTCCATCCTAGGGCTTACTACTTTCTATGGAGAATTCATTTCTGACTTTTTCTGTCATGCTCCTGAAATACATGGGAACTAATACAAATGTGACCAATATTCTGGTTAGAGGGGTTCATGAGATACTTTGGCAGGAGAATCCAAGGATTTGCTTCTGGATCCAACACTGCTCGCCCAGCTTCTATCTTTATTTGCTCAGATTCATGTTATTGCTGATCATACGTATACAATGGACTGGCAGAGCACTGTGCTTTGCCTAATATAACAATAGTAGAACAATCCAGGGTGATTTTCCCAAAAGAGAGAAATTTCTCTTCTCATAAAATGGTGCAGACACAATGGTTCAGTACCACATACTGAAGGTTTATATAGACCTGTGTTTAAATCTCAGCTCTATTATTGGTTTGCTGTATATCTTTGGAAAAGTACCTTAATCTTGTTAAAGCTCATTTTAACCATATGCAAAAATAGGGACGATTACATTTAATTCATAAGGAGCTACTATGAGGCCCAAATTAAAAGATATACATCATAATGTACCTCATATAGTGGATGAATTGATTTATAGAGATAATTTTATTATTTATTATCATTTCACTCACCAATTTCCCTATTGGCATAGTCAAAATGTGTAATTTACAATGCAGTTCACTTCCTTAGTGATTTTCTGTTTAGCAGGCCTTTATTCCAAAGAGAAATGTTTCTCTCTCTCTATCCATCCATCCATTCATCTATCCTTATCTATTAATGTACTACTGTCTTAGCTTAAATATTTTAAAAAGTGATTTTTAATGTATTTAAAACATGAATATTTTAACTGAGTGTTGCAATGTACACAGAGATTCCTCATATAAAGTGTTACTATCAAGTAATAAGATAGATGTCAAATAAGAAAACAGATTTCCACATGTACTTGGAGAATTGATCTCATCATTTTAGGGACATGGTTTGTATAACATGGAGAGGTAATTCTGCTACTCTAAGTCCTACTGGGAAACTATAAAGTAATTCTAATGTATTTTTTATACTCTAAACATAAAATTCTACATTCATAGATGCCTCAATTTTGAATTCTCTCAGTTACACAAGGGATTTGTGTGATAAAATTATATCAGGCTATATTTCATAAACCAAAGCATTATAGATTTGGCATTTATTTTCACAATTATCTACTCCATACTGAGGAATCTTTGGGGAGAGAGTCTGTTTAAAAGTTACACATGTTGCAGAAGTAAACTGGCAAATTTGTTTGCTGCCTTAAGAATCATTGATAGGTTCTATTTTGCAAGTAGTGAATCATTCACATGCTTTCTACCCAGGTCCCTCTACCCCAAAGCCCTATGTCTGGGATTACCAGAAAAGTTTGCTAGCTACCCAATAGCCCACTTGCTTATATTAGGCTGGATATTCCAGAAGCAGATCCTGAGGCAAATACTCCATAGTAAGTATTTCTGGGAAAAGTGTTAGGGGACTGGGAAAGAAGGGCCAGGAATGCGGAGGGGCCTAAGCGAAGTTACAATACCAGGCAAAGCCCCATGGAGGGTAACTTTACCTAAATCTCTGAGGAGCTTTAGAGACAATGTTAATCATACTTGAGAGCTGTCTCCATCATGACACAAGGAAGCATTTCTACTTCCTATACCAGTCAGTCATTGGTTAAACATTTCTTATCAGAGAAAAGGAAAGGAGATAGTAAATTCCCTGGCACTTCTAGCAAAGCAAGTTTGGCAGCTTGAGGATAGCCCTCAGAACAAAGAGATATAGGTGCTGACTGTTGGGAGTGAAAACGCCTAAGCACTTGGTATACTTAAAATGGTAAAGAGCACGAAAATGATGTAAGAACCCTAGGGGTTATGTGCAAAGCTGGCAGCACCCGCCACTGCACCTCAATTCGTTGCTAAAACAAATTCTGCTTTTTTGGAGAACGCCAATGTACATAGTCCCAGTCAATTAGGGGATGGATCACAATTGTTTTATTATGTTTATGGCAATTCTGTTTCCTTCGCCTTTGACTGATCTAAGCGTGAGCATATGCCTCTTATCTCATAAATGGAAACTCTACTTTAGGCCTCTGGGAACACCGTTGCTCTCTGAAAAAGTATAATCTTTCCTGCCTTGTTTTTTCCTATGATGCTTGGAGATACTTGTAGCCATCAAATTTCTATCAGTGAAGAACTGAAGGAGTGTGGGCCCCAGAAAACACTGTGGAACCAGCAAGTCAACTCAGAGACTCCCAATCTCTAAACTTCCAGTCAAATAAACAATAAATCCCATTTTGGCTTAAGTCAGAGATGATCAACCTAGAGTATGTGTACCTCTGGCTCAGGCAAAGACTTCCCTGCAATAGTAAGCATGGATTATATGAATATATTAATATCCAGGTCTTCAACTTCCATAGTCTTTTCTAAAATGGATCTGCCTAAGAAGGGCACACATGTGATGGAGGCGCTGGTCTTTATTTCCCTCCTCCCCTTTCACAAACTTCTCCTGCCTTTTCATAAAAGAAAGAAAACCTCTACTCTATCCCTAAACATTGTCCCAAGTGGTAAAAACCTCCAGGATAACAAGCAATTTGCTTATGACATAATCATCTTTGATTTGGGGAAAGTGAACGACTCTACTGAATAACCAAAAATTTTGTAAGTCAAGTGATTTCCACTTCCTTGGAAGGAGTGGGGTGGGGGGGGGAGCGGAAATCAAGTGGTCAGTCACAGATCATTACAATACTATTTGCTGGTGGAGCATTTGGTTATTTTTGCATTTAACTTAGGAGTTCAAGGAATCGAATCACTAAAACAAATTTCTGTTTCTCTTCTTGTGAACGAGGTTTGTCAACACTATTGTAAAAAATTTTTTTTCAAAAATATCCTACAAGCAATGGGAAACCATGGAAGAACTTTAGGCAGGAGGATGACATCAGATTTTTTTTTAACAAATTCTTCTTTCTTTTATAAAATCTTAAAATGAGGATAAAGTCTATGTTCAACCTTGGCTCATTCTAGCAATAGGTAATATCCATTCAGGATTATATAAATTATAAACAAGAAAAAAAATGCCCATTTATCTCATTAAGAGACAAAAATTTCAATAAATTATTTTTCCTGTTTAATAATAATTTTCAAAATTCTGTCATGTTTCCAGTTTTTTGATCAATTGTGCATTAATGTCATGATGACAGCTCCGTCCAAAAATTAATATTAGAGACTTATAGCAACTTTTAAAATATAATGGTTCAAAAGATATACATATTAGTCATTGAAATATGATAGGGTAGTAAGTTAAAAATTATAAGCGGACTATCACATTAGGATAATCTGATGGGAGAAATGGAATGGAAATGCTAATTGCAATAAAAAAGGAATGAGGTAGCATTTCCAACTATTAAGAAAGAACTATTAGTTTATGTCTAAGCAGATGATAATAGATATCAAGATAATACATTATATTTCATTAGAAATACCCAAAATGTGATATAGCAATGTCACTTTATAATTCACTATAAATTGTCTCCGAAATTATTTTATTATTCCAACTTGGACAGGATAACTTAAAAAGAAATGTAAGTGGGAGTACATAATTTTACAAAATACTTTTTCTGAGATCAAGAGTATTTGAAAACTAATGATTTAAAACAAAGACAAATACTGTATGTTCTCACTTCCATGCAGAATCAAAAAAAAAAAAAAAATAAAAA
>NW_024345917.1:81426-147760 GCF_902729225.1 Pteropus medius | reverse complement strand
AGAAAATATTTTATCTTATTTTACATAATCGAATTATAAAAGATGTTTAGTGTTCAATTATGGTAAAACTGGAGTAATCTACATTGCCAAAAAATACTGGTTAAACTTTAAATTGGTAACGACCATGTCTTGTTTTATTGTTTCAGTAAATTTAAAATTTGGGCAAAAACAAATGTTTGGGGCTGTTTTACCTTTCTCAGTATGTGTATTTTTTTATTATGGTTGCCTGATTTTATCACTTTATTATTATCACTCATTATCATATTTTTTACTTAAACTGTGTTATCTTTCTACATGCATTTAAAATTAGGAAATATGTATTTTTAGTTCTTGATACTCTTCATTTAGAAATCTGGGTTATGCAAGTAGTTTAATTCTTACGAAAAAATAAAAACAACGTTAAGACATAAACCAGTATAAGAATAAAAGAGAGAAATGTACTTTAAAAGGAAATTTGGCTTGTATTAAAAGTACTTACAAATAGAATTAAGTTTGAATAAATGTTGAAAATGTGCTTGCTAAATATAATGAAAATGCCATAACTTCTCAAGAGAAAATATGTGTAACATACAAAAATAAAATTCAGCACTAACCAACTGAATTAAGCCATCAGATAATATGAAGAAAAATAGTCTGAGAGAAGTAACCAAATAATTATTTGTGGATTGTGCACTTGTCTCTTGTATATGTTACAGGCATTTTCTTCCAGTCATTTTCTTGTCCTTTAATTTCATTTTCTTTTTTTCTACAAACATTGTCATTTATATTATTTTTATAAAGTTAAATCTGTTTATCTTTATGAAACATATCCTTTCTCTTTCTCCTCCCTCCCTTTTTCCCTCCCTCCCTCCCGCCTCTCCTTATCTATCTATCTATCTGTCTATCTGTCTGTCTGTCTGTCTGTCTGTCTGTCTGTCTATCATCTATCTATCATCTATCTCTCTCTCATTTCTTTATTTCTTGGTTGTGATTTCCTGAAAGAGGCCAGCTATTCATAAAATCTTATAAAACTACATCTTTTTCTATAACTTCTATATTACTTATGGATTTTTTTAAAATTCAGTCAAATGATTTTTCTTCAAACATCATTTAATCCATCTTTATTAGAATATTTCCCTATTTGAAATGCATCTTTATCATAAATTAAATTCTTATCTATACAAGTGTCTTTTTTTCTGGATTCTCTCTTCTGCTTTATCAACTTCTGTTTCTTCCTCCACTAATCTACCTTATTTCATTACTAGAGTTTATTTAATATTTTAGTTTAAAATAATGTTGGTTCCCATTGTTCTTTTAAAAACACTTTTACAAAAGTGTCTTTTCTTCACACTTCTCATGTTTTTTCCCTACTGCCAATGAACTTCAGTTTCAGCTGGTTGAATTCTTTCTATAATAGAATCATCTGGGTATTCTGTACTGAGATTACATTAAAATCATAGATGGATTTAGAGACAATGGATATCTTTATAAATTGATAACTTTAATCAGAACAATTATAATTTCAAACAATATGAGCAAGATGGAAAAATACAGAACCAATGGATTAATCTTTCATATTATCCCCAATTATCTGCACCGCTAATTTCTACCTCCTGTCTGACCATTGCAGCATGAAGCAATATGGATAGTTTAGAGTAAGCTTATATTAAGACTGACCTTATTTTAGTGCAACTAAGAAGAAATAGAAACAAAAACAAATATAATAAACCCATAGGAACATACTTAAAAATATAAGGATGTAAGCTGTTGACCCCAGCCAAGGTAACTTCATTCAAGAGTAAAATAAAATTTTGCAGGATCTTCTAAACTGTTTACTTTGAGAGTCTACAAGCACTCTTGGCTCTTGAATGTAGCTCTAATACGTCAGTGATTTCAAGTTCTATTTTCTGTTCAACTCCCATTTCCAAAGCACTCTTTCTCTCTCTGTCTGTCAAATACAAGGCAAATATTTCCTTGCATATTTTAAGTAAACTTTTTATTTCAAGTCATTGTAGAGTCACAAGCAGTTGTAAGAAACAATATGGAGAGAGCCCATGTATCCTTCACCCAGTTTCCCCCAATAGTAACATCTTGCGGAAATGGATGGCACAATATCACAACCAGAAAAAACAGCCTCGAACATTTGCTTTTGCCCAAATTTTAAAGTTACTGAAACAATAAAATAAGACATGGTTGTTACCAAGTTAAAATTTAGCCGGTATTTAGACAATGATACAACATTGACCTTGTTCTGATTTCCCCAGTTTTGCTTGTACTAGTGTGTGTGTACATGTGTATCCTTTGTCTTCTTTTCCTACTTCAGATTTAATTACCTACTGTACATCGAACATATGAGTATTTTATCTTAATTTCAGAATCACAATTTGTGCTATAGATGCGATGTACTGCATGGCCCAGGATGATTTGTGACAGAGTTTAAACTTATTTAATGTATATTCGTAATATTAATGTATTATGGAAATTAAACCATAGAGCATGAATTTGTGACATGTGAACTCAAATAGATCAAGAAAGATGTTTCTATTTGGGAGAAAGGGGTTGTTTTCTCATCTGTTGATTTTAATTTATTAGTATGCACTCTAGGTGATCAGCTTTTTAAATGAGATTTTGCTTTCACATTATTCCAGTGAGACATTTATAATTAATAGCACAGAAATATTACACTGGAGCAATATTTAGTCCATCTTTGTCAACAGGACACAAAAACATAAATCTAATGCTACATGAAAAAAAACCAGATTACGAAACTGCTTTAGGATAGGGTAAATATTAATACATTTACTTACAACTACCTTTTTCTTTGATAAAATTCTATTTGAGCGGTATGCCTCTCTTTGTTTAAATTTATTATTTCATAACTATTATTCGACTATACATTGCCATTTGTGCTTCAAAATAATGTCGTTGCTTAAAAGGGTAAGCTCTAATGTTTATTCCTTATTTTCAATCATTCTGTGGGCTTTTTCCTAATTATGCCTGGCTCATCATGATAGGAAAGGATATTTGGTCTCAAAAATATTTAAATAGCATTCAAAAAGGGCCCTAGAAATGGAAAAGATGAAAACTTCGTAACTGCAAAAAACATGTTCTTTCTTTTCTTTCTTACCTTTTGTTGTTTATCATTCTTGTTGTTAATGTCATTATCTAGAATGGTTGTCAATTTTCCTTTATTTGGATTTTTTTTTCCCAGGAGTTCTGGGCTATATGAAATGCTCGGATCCCCTTAAATCGGGGTACATTTCTCGGCACAATTTATTCTGATTTTTAGCTTCTATTTGACCAAAATTTAGATGACTAAATTTTCAAGGAAAATTTAGGTGGATCTGTTAGCATGGTTGCTATACTCAAAGTTAAATGGAGGAGCCCGTACTCCCTGGGGCTCAGACTATCTTCTCCGGATTGACTTTTGCCAAGCAGCCTGGAGAGTTGATTATTTTTTGCTGCTGTTAAATTTGGAAGATACCCAGTAGAGAAATTGTCATGTCATCCTCATTCTCATCAGCATCTTCATCATTCTTATTAATTTGTCCACCACAAAGTCCGATGTGGAGCGAAGTAAAAGAGGAAGTAAAAGAGGAAGCCATAAATAAATTACGACTAACATTTTCTTAAACATAGCTTCTCTATCCAGAAATATATCCATTAAGTCAAACGTTTTATGTTATGCCATTGTAGATTTAGTGTTAACTGCTATTAAATTGGTATGAAAAGACAAACTTTATTAACTTTAGCTTCCGCATTTACAAAGAAGAGGATAATAATAATGCATACTTCATATAAGCTGAAAATATGAAGATGGTTTTACTAGATTGAGAAAGACGATAGAGAAAAGACTTCTAGGTCGGAGAACAATATCAGCCTACACACATGAGCGTAAATATGCATATTAAATATGATTCAAAGCCAAGAGTACAATGCTATGAAATTGTCATGAAAAATAATTTGATGTTAGATAATAAAAGGCTTTGTATGCTCTGAAAAATGATTTGAAATATGATCATCTTCAAGGACATTTTGAAGATTTCCTTTTCCTACTTAGTACTCTTGTCTGTTCTTTTGAACTTTTCCTCTTCCTACCATTTGTAATGCAACCTTGTGTTCGCTTTTCCCTGAACATACCCATCCATCATCGTAAATGGGGTTCATTGGGAAACTCGAGTTGTGCAAATGTCTGACTAAGTGTTGCCCGCAGTGAGGCAGAGTTAGAAATCAGAAGAGCTCTCTCTCCCCTTGATTCTCCTGTAGGTTTGGAGTTGAGAATCATTTCCATACCCTACCTCTGAGTACTGAACTTCTGGAGGGGGGTTTCCCTCTTGTTATAATGAAACATTTCCCTTGAAATATCTCCCTCTGTAGCCCACATCCAGGGGCCATATCTACTACTGATGACTAAGATGACCAAGTAGCTAGGATGAATTAGCTGCTAGTGAGGAATAACAGAACTAGAGCAGACACCTGGTAATGAATAGATTGAGGGCTATAGTAATAGAAATACATTTAGTTCCAGACATACATTTCAGCAGGAGAGATATGAAGGAAGGAAGGAAGGAATGAAGGAAGGAAGGAAGGAAGGAAGGAAGGAAGGAAGGAAGGAAGGAAGGAAGGAAGGTGAAGAAAGTAAAGAAGGAAGGAAGGAAGGAAGGAAGGAAGGAAAAGAAAAATGCCTCCTTCAGCTGGCTGATAGAAACGACTGGCATTTCTCAAGGAGTAATTCATCTGTCGATCTGAGTAAATTTTGAGTGCTGTAGAGTGAAAACCCACTTCCCCCTTATCCTCACATATACACAAACGAGCGAAAATAATAACGAAGAAGTCAAAACTGGTACTCTCCAGTTCACATACGATATTAAAAAGTTTGAGGTTGAGAGAATAGAGCAAGAGGTAAGACTCTCAGAATAAAGATAGAGACTTCAATTACCAGAGAAAAGATCTCACTTTATCCCCAGTGCATCCTCTATCCTCGAAAGGATGCTTCAAATAAAGCTTCATTTCTTTTTTGCATGAGGAGAACACTGTACTCTGCTTCAGATGGATGGGTGGAATAAAGAATAGGACAGATTGTATATGCTCTTAAGCCCACAGAATCACATAAGTACCAGTGTTCCCTTTAACAATAAATGCTTATCGAGCATCTACTCTGAGCCAGGCTATTTTTCTGATGTTGGTGCCACAGTTGTAAACACGACAAAGTCCTTGCGTCCATGGAACTTATGTTCTAATAGAAGACGAGATCAATAAATAAATGAACAGAAGAACATACAGCATTTAAATGTAATTAATCGCGTCAGGTAGTACCAGTAGTAGGAAGTAATCTCAGGAAGATAAAATAGTTATAAATAATATTATATTGCTCTCAAGTTAAAGTGAACCCTTATTCAGGAAACCACTTATAGGATTTAGGTCAAGAAGAACACACTTGATGTGAGTTGCCAATTTCTTGAACAAAAACAGGGCAGCCACCTAGACTGAGAACAGCAGATATTTCTGTGTACATAGCTTTCTCCTCTCATTCCCTACAGGGGCATCTGGGACATTTTCTGAACAAGTAGGGTCTAATTAGAGGTGAGAAGGAGACTAATTCTCTTAAGGTATTTTAAAAATATTTTACATAAAGGATTTACTCATTATTTAGGAAGAATTCACATTAGTAATCCAAGTGCTTCTAGAAGAATGATTATATATTTCAGGCTTTCTAAATTCCTAGACTGAACTCAGAGTGAGCAGGGATTCATCTTCTGCGAAAGGAAGAAAACTGAGTCAGTGCAAAAGAGTTCCTGAAAAATATCTTTGGACTCAGAGCTTCGATATTTAGTGAAGGCCATTTCTCCACAGTCAATGCCCCCTAACTCTGAACTGATAGACTTAACCTACTTGGTAATGGCACTTAGCTAGGACCTTACGGTGATAAGTTATTTCACACATAGCCCATACTCTGAGCCTTCCTTTTCATTTTCACCTTGGGTGATCTTGTCTGACTATTCCTCACCTCCCAACCTGTCTGCTGAATTGTCTGTTTTAGCTGAGCTAGGGACAAGCTTTATAACAAAGGGATGAAAGATTGAGGCCTGGCTAAGGGGACAAGAAGATCAGCCAAGAACATAAGGTGCATTTTTATTAGACACCATCACACTCTGTTGCACATTTCTCTCTTTCTTTAATCCATCTATTTCCTTATAAAATTATTTATTGAATGTCTGTGAGTGCCACATACGGTGAAACCGTGAAGGTCATTTATCTCCTTGTGAAAGACATACTTAGGTGACATGACAAAAGAATTTCAGGTAGTTAAGCCCGAAGGGTAAATATTCATCACAAATAATTATACAAAAAAATTATACCAGAAAAAAAAAACACTCAAAATGATGAACATTTACCTTCTTCACAGAAATGGTGAAATAGCAAACTTCAATGTTCACAGGAAAGCAAAGATTAAACATGTATTACAAGTATGCAGCAGCAATTTTAAAACAAGCTTTCCACCTGATAGATGGTGTGGCCTGTTTCTCTACTATAGATGATATAGCCAATTTTTAAAAAATAATATACTTTATATCGATGATAACAAATTGCCAAGACTTTATTGAGAATTGCTTTATCAGCAATTAGGTAGAGTGATAAATCGTCATTATTCATCACCCAATGCAACTGAAGAACACTAGTAAGCTTCCTGAAAGCTCCGACATTTTACCCCTTTATAACTAACCCTCATTAAAAGGTGACAGTGTCTTTTTCCCTGAAATGATCAGCAATGAAACAAATGCAGCTGAGAACAGCTGCGATACAGGTGTTTTCTGTTCAGTTTGTTGGGACTACTTCATCACTCATGAAGTGATTCAACAACTTTTTTATTCTATTCATCCCGTTGCATAAAATAAAGACATATGCTTAGAATTATCATGTCTAAGTTACTAGAGGAAATATCAAAGGAACAGACAATTTTTGCCACTGGAATAATAAAATATACGTTTGTATGCTTCAAGAAATAAAGTTTTACATTAACATTTAAACTACTCCATTAGGTCACATCACAGAAAAACAAGAGTTGTTTGACAGGGCTCCTACTGGTCAAATTGGAACAATTTGAACATCACAAAGAATAATAATGGGAATGGTTTATATTAGATTGAATATTACATTGAATATAAAAAAATCACTCTGAGTTCACAGTAATACTTAAAATCGAAAGGAGATAAGGGAAAGCTCTTCATTGCAGAAAAATACTAGCTAAAACATTTATATGTGACGATACATATTAGAAAATCATCAATGACCTCTGCAACCATGAATACAATTATTGATTTAGGCAAGAATCATCAACAGATGCTAAAACCATTACGTGAAATGTTGTAGGAGGACAGGACATTAATATTACCTCCTAGTATGAAGCCACAAGTTGCTTATTAATTACAATGGATAAAAATACTTCTATGATGAAGAGAGCCAGAAAACACTATCTTAATTCAGTCTTCAAACTAGCATAATCATAATGAGATGAACAGCATTACATGTTTTCTGATACACTCTAATAAGAAGTACACATCATATTTATAGAATTCTTATAAAAGAATATTTAAAATGCATCTCATCATAAGGAAACATTTAGAGAAATCAAAATGCAAGGTATTCCATAAGACAATCGATCTGGTCTCCTCAAAATATCACTGTCATCCAAGACAAGAGTGGTAAGAAATTTCTAGATTAAAAGAAGTTAAAGAGACATAACAACCAAATGTAGTAAGTGATCCTTGGTTGGGTCCTGGGCAAGAAACAAAAATCAGTGAAAGGGCACTTAGGGAAATTTTGGGAAATCCAAATATGAAACAAGTTGACTAAAATTATTGTATCATTGTTAAACTCCCTGGGAGTGATACTAGTATGGGGATTATGTAGGAGAATGTTTTTCCTCTTTAATGTCATCATATTTACAATTTAATTTCAAATGGTTCATTAAAGATGATTATATAGATATAGGTATAGCTATAGCGAATGTGGGAAAATGTTTTTAAATAGCTACCTTTTGATGAAAATTTTTATTATTATGTTGTGGCTTTCTCAGATTTTCTTAGCTTCATGGTTACAAATGAAATGTTAAAATAGATCTGCCATTTTCCATACCATAAGTGGATTACAAAGCGAAAAAAATAATTTCATTATATCTTTAAATGTTAATAAAAAATTGACCATGCACAGCATTCCATACTAATAAAAAATAGAGTTTTGAGAAAGAAAAGGAGGGATAATAGAGCAGATTTTCAGAAGTGACAGGAACACCATCTAGAGAAAAGGAAAGAAATTTGCAGTGATTTTTCTCATATTTTAATGCTCTATGAAGACGGGCATTTTTGTATGTTTCATTCCTTTATTCCCACTCTCTAGAATAGTGCTGCCACAAATTTGGTGTTAAATAATAGATATTTGAAAGAATATGGGGTTGTACTACTTACTGCCTTTATACACACTATCTTAAGTTACACAACAAACAAGAGACACAGACAGACAGACAGAACTTGCTGAAAATATGTAGAGCGATGTCATGAGTCTAGCTCTATTCAACCCGCAGCCCATTTATCAGGCCCCCAGCACTTCTAAACATCATTTAGTTTTTTCCTTTCGAATAATAAAAAAGGAAGCACAGAACTAGGAATCTGTCTTTATTAAGGCAGTACAACTCTTTAATGGCAGAAGCAAGAGGATACCCTATATTCTTTACCCTAGTCTACCTAGAAAATACAATTCTACTAGTCTTTGCTAATAAGGGAAATTACATATCATAGAGAAAACTGCTCTCTGGCTTTAAGTGTTAGGTGTTCCAGGGTTCAAATCTTAATTCAGCTCTTACTGCCACATTGTTGTTAACAAATTTTAAAGGATTTCTTTACACATTTCATGTTATTTATTACTGGAGAACCCAAGCTAGGGAGGATCCTTCTGAAGTGCTTTCATGATCACCAAGGCAGAAGATAAGATGAGCTGAAGTGGCTCACACTGATACACACCACCTTTGCCCATTCTCATTAAGCAGAACTAGTTATATGGTTGTTAATCTTCAAGGAGATGGGGAAGGATAATTTTCACATGGGCCTCAGAAAACACAGAATCAGATACCAGCAAGCATTTGCAATATGTGACACAAGGGCCATCTCATATGAATTTAAAGAAGATTTAAGTAGAAAATCTAATGGGGAAAATCCAGAGAAATATTACTTTATAGTAAAAATATTTTATGCTCATTAACTCTCTAAAGTGTGTTTATTCATATATTTTTAAGAGCAGACAAAGATTGATTGGTTTTTTCTTTACCTCGAGGAATTTACTCCAACGCTAATAGACCTGATTTTGAAGTAAATGATCATTTGGAAAACAAGAAGTGGTATGAAGTCACGAGTCTTTCAATCCTCACAACAAAACTATAAAGTCAGTATGCCCAGCTAAATAAAAGAAGGGCTGGATTAAGGCAATAACCTCCTCTATTATCGGCTTCTACTCTGTCACACCTATAGTCCATTATCCACACAACAGAGAGATCCTCTAAAAATGTCAGTCAGATCATGTCACTCCTCTGTTCAATACACTCCACAGGTTGCCCAACTCAGAATAAAAACCAAGGTCACAGCATGGTCTACAAACCCCAGTACAGTCTGCTTCCCTAATCCCCACACTGACCTCTACTTCCATCTTCAATTTTTTTTTTTTTATTGCTCTCTCCGCCTCACTCACTTTGCTTTGGTCTCCTCGCTGTTCCTCAAACAGAATAAGCATGCTCCTTTCACAGTGCCTTTGCACTTGCTATCATTTCCACACGAAATGATCTCCTACACCAGTGGCTCTCAAACTTCAGATGCACTAGAAACATGTGGAGGGCTTGGTAAAATATATATTGCTGGGTCCCATCCCACTCCCAGAGTTTCTGATTCATTCAGTCTACAGTGGGATGCTATGATTTGCATTCCTACCAAGTTGCCAAGTCATGCTGACGTTGCCGGTTCAGGGATTGCGATAATTATAGCCCCATGATTCACTACCTTATTAATGTCAAGTATATTACCTACTTTATCCTTCTCAGGAGACCTTCTCTGACATGTTACATGAATAAAAGAACACACATTCCTCATCAATTTTTATCATCTTGTTCTCTTTTGTTTTTCTTCATAGAATTTACCATCACCTGATGTCTTATCATTTATTAATTTTCCTGTACTTTCCCTCTTTCTCATTCACACCCATCAGAATTCAAGCTCCATGAAAGGAGAAGCTTTGTCTATTTCGTGCACTGCTGTATCCAAAAGCCTAAGTCAAAACCTGGCAAATAGTAGGCACTCGATAAATATTGGCTGAGTTAATGACTTAGCTGGAATGTGAGAGACAGTTCCCAATAAATCCTAGAAGTAACTTTGGTTCCAAAAAGAAAACATAAAAACAAGGTAATGCTTATAATGATGAGGGGGAAAATAAAAGATTACCATCATTCATGAATTTTTTTAAAAAGTCTTTGAGTAGAACCAATTATTTTGAGGGAACAGAGAAAAGAAATTGTAATCTTCATTGTTTACAGATTTGAAGAGGGCTATACAGGAAACCCATTTAATTGTGGAAATCAGAAAAGTGGTCATAATTGTTAAAGAGACTGAATAAAAGAAGTTCCTACATATCTAAATAACCTACGAGTGTCAAGAGCATTCACTGAATCCGGGGAGTGATTATAGCAGGAGAGGAGAAAAAAAGTGTTTTCTACTTGCCTCATCAGCAACTGAGTTGTTTAAACTTATATTTTGCTCATAAAACTTGTTAATAAAATGCCACACCTGTCATACTTGCAAAATAAGCTCCAGAGCTATAATCACCACCTTGACAGGTATTACAAAATTTCTCAAATGTAACCCATTCCAAACAAGGCAAGAATGATCACATAATATGTGCCTTCTATTCCAAATACATGACAAACTCACATATTTTTTAATAAAATTTTTAGTTTAGAATAATTTTAGATTTACAGAAAATTTGCAAAATTTACAGGGAGCTCTCATATACTCCATACCTAGTTTCCCCTATTATTAACTTCTTACATTAGTATGATATATTTACTGTTATTAACTTAAGTCCATGCTTTATTAGATTTCCTTGTTTTTTTCTGATGTCCTATTTTATGTTCCAGGATCCATTCAAGTTACCATGTTACATGTACTCATTATGTCTCCTTCGACTCCTCTAGCCTGTGACAGTTTCTCAGACATTCCTTGTTTTTGCTAGCCTTAACAGTTTCGAGGAATACCGAACAGGATCTTGTTTTGAGGAATATCGAACGGGATCTTTTGTAGAATGTTCCTCAATTTGGTTTTGTCTGATGTTTTCCTCATGATTACACTGGAGTTATGGGTTTGGGGAAGAAAATCACAGAGGTAAAGTACTACACTCTAATCACATCATATCAAAGGTTCACGTGATCATCATTCCTTACCATCGTTGATGTTAACCTTGACCTGGCTGAGGTACTGTTTGTCAGGCATCTCCACTATAAAGTTACTTACTCCAGGCATCATGTACCTTTGGAAGGAAGTCACTCTGCACAGCTCACACTTAAAGGGTTGGAAGTTACGTGCCACCTTCTTGAGAGGAAAAAATCTTTAAAGATTATTTGGGATATTTCAGTTTGGAATATTTGTCTATTAGTCCCTGTTACCTTATTCATTCAATCATTTATTTCACTATGGCCTCATGGTTTTTTTTTTATGCTTTGAGTTATTATCCAATACTGCATTGTTTATTTTCTTTTTCAAATTATTCCTGCTTTGGCCACTGGGAGCTCTTTCAGTTGATTCCTATATCACTTTGATGTAACTCCATTGCAGTGAACTTTTTTTTTTTAACATTTTCTTATTTTATGACACTACAAGATGCTCCAGGCTCATCTTTTATTTTCCCTGCCCCAGTCCTGGAATGGGCCATTTGTCCAAGAAGCCCTGGTCCCTTTTCTTGGAGGATGAGATTAGAAATTAAGATTTGGACACTGAGTGTGCTCATTGCTCTAGAGGTGCTGTTATTTCTATATCCTTTCACTTGACAGAGCAAGAAAATATATGTGTGTATACTAAAACGTATGTATATATACCTATCTTGAAATATTTTCATATGTAACCATTTGTATCTATAATAAACTAAACATGAGTTCATGCTGTCTCCAACTCTAACCCAGTATCAAATGAATTATTCTAGCCTTTCCATCTCGCTTAGGTGTAATGTCTCTGTCTCTGTGTGTGTGTGTGTGTGTCTGTGTGATAGGTGTGTCTGTCCTGCTGTCTCTCTGTCTCTGTCTGTCTCTGTCTGTCTATCTCTCCTGTCTCTGTCTCTGTCTCTGTCTCTGTCTCTGTCTCTGTCTCTGTCTCTGTCTCTCTCTCTCTCTCTCTAGTAGTTTCAGAATTGTTAACTCTTACCCCAAGGAAAACAACACTTCCTTCTGCCTTTAGGCTTACAGTTTAGAGTCTCCACTCATTCCAAAGCTAGTTAGGTCAGCAACTTCTACCCTCCCCCCTTACACGCACTATTTCTTCAATGATGTTATCTCATATATCTGTAATATAGAGTCTTTCATCACAGAATACATTTCTTTCTGGGTTTCCTCTGACCTTTGAAATGATTTTATTGTTAATTTCCATACATTAAGGTTCACTCTGTGTGGTACAAACTTCTTTGCGATTTGTGAAATGCACAGTTTCATGTATCCATCACTTCAGTCTTATATAGAAGAGTTTCATCACTCTAAAACATCCCCTGTGCTTTACCTATTCAATCCTGTTCCCTCCTCGAACCCCTAGTGGCACGTACTATACTGTTTATCACCTTTACAGCTTTGCCTTTTCCAGAATGTAATACAAATGGAATCATACAGTATGTTGCTTTTTCAATTTTTTTTCTACTTAGTAATATGCCTTATTCATCCATGTCTTTGCTTGCATTGCTAACTCATGCCTTTTTATTACTAAAACGCGTTCCACTATATGGATGTACTACATTTCATTTATCCATTCTCTTTTTGACAGACATTTTGGTTGCTTCAAATTTGGGATGATTACGAATAAAGCTGATATGCACATTCATGTCGAGGTGTTGCCACAGACATAAGTTTTCCAATCAGTTAGGTAAATACCTAGGAACCTGATTGTGGAGTCACATGGTAAGATTATTATTAGCTTTGTAAAAAATTGCCGAACTGTCTTCCGAAGTGGCTGTATCCACATTATATTTTATTAAAAAGAAAAAAAGACTGCTCTGGCTGTTTTGCATTTGCAAGCGGAGGCAAAGAGAATTAGTAAAACACTGTAATATGTCATGCTTGGAGAACTATTCTTTCGGCTTATATTTAATGATGGTATGCCTTATTTAATATCATGTTTATGTATGTTTTATTCAACGGATAGTCTCATTTTAGATGCTATTTGTGATTTGAGAAACATAAAGTTTCTATTTTTGTTTATCACTTCAGTTTCACGACTTAGTATTTTTAAACAATTTGACCTTAATTTTAATCATGAAATACCTCTGTTCTCTTTTGTTCTCTTTTTTAATAGTCTAGCCTACTTTCTATTCAACTGGTACTTCCATGTGAATTTTAGATCATTGTTATTTTATTATTTTGCCTATTTCTTTGAAACCACCGTATAAATTTAAATAGTCCTATTTTTTTCTATTTCTTAATTTTCCTGATGAATTCTATTTGTTTGAACTGATTTGTTTTATAACTTTATTCATTCTACATCATATTCTAGATAATAAAATACCATCTGTTTCCTATCATTTTTATTAAAGATGCTTTATATTTAAAATCAATCAATTCTTCCTTATTTATTATGATTCTGTTCAGAAAAAAAAAATTATTCCAGTTATTCCCTAGAAGAACATTGAGCATTTTGTGAATGAATAGCCCAGAAAACACAGAAGCAAACATAAGCCCCTCTTAAGATTTCTATGTGGTGTTTAAGCTGTTTTCTTAAGATGGCAAATAATGTATTCACTATTTCTACAGCAAGAGTAATGAAAAAAAAATTTTTTTTTTCTCTAAAGAACTAAATAGAAATTATTTTAGGCTTTGTAGGCTATATGGTCTGTTGTAATTACACGACTCTGTCATTATACAATTGACCATTGAATAAAGCAGGGGGTAGGAGACTCCAACGCTCACTCCCCACAGTGCAGTCAAAAATCTGCATATAACTTTTGACTCCCTCCAAACTTAACATCTAATAACCTACTATTGACCACAGCCTTACAGATAACATAAACAGTCAATTAACATATTTTGTATGTTATAGGTATTATACGCTGTATTCTTACAAATAAACTAAAGAAACTACTAAGAAAATTATAAGAAAAAATACATTTATTGTATTTATTAAAAAAAATCATATAAATGGACCTGTGCAGTTCTAGCCCATGTTGTTCAAAGGTCAACTGTACCATGAAAACAGCCACAGACAATACATAGAATGGGTGTGGCTGTAGGGCCAATAAAACTTTATTTACAAAAAGGCAGCAGGCTGGATTTGGTCCACAGGTCATGGTTATTGACCCCTGTTCTATAATATCAAATATTTGATAAATGGTTTTATAATTATTTGCTATTTTGAAAGAAAATAAGTAAATATTTACCCATTAAATTATTTTTATATTATGAACCTGAAAATTGCTACCCATAATTTAGCAATCTCGTATATTAGACACTTGCAAAACATGAAGTCATAATACTACTTAAATAAAGTTTATTTATAGTTAAACTTTACGAGATGACAATTTTACTCTCTAAATGATTGATATGATAAATATCACTGCTTAGTTTTAGGAGTTGACAAAATAAATTTGTTCAGCAGTTGTAAAGGTGAAATACCACAACTGATTTTGATTGCTTTTCCCTCTGGCATAAATGGGAATAGGGAAGCCTCTGGATCACTTATATGTGTATTTCAACAGAAACCTGGGCACAGTGATAGTAACAAACAGAGGTAGCCTCTGTGTTATTAGAGATTATTTTGTGGAAAATACAGTACACTCAGGCAGGTTCAGTAAACAAAGAATTTTTTATAAAAATGTAGGAGAATCTCACTGAACAGAAAATATAACAGGACCTCATGGGGAATAGAAAATCATCAAAAACATATTCTCTCAATTTCTTTCTTAACTCTTAGAATTCTTCCATCCATGCTTCTTTATTACATCTGTTCCATCATCCTCTCTGAAGGCTGCTCAAGTTCGAAAGCTTTTAATGATTGTTTCTTCATAACTTTGACATGTACATGTTTTTTGGCTTGCCACATACTGATTCTGGATCTTACTTTACCAAATCTTTCAGTTCAGATGTTCAATGTCTCCTAGCTACAATGACTGTCCCTTAATCAGAGATTCTTATTGTCTGCTGACTGGCAATGGAGTCCTTGGCTTTTGAGTTAGTTTCTCCCCATTCAAAAGAACTATAGTCAGAAAGGTGAGGGCTATGTGACCTGATGCCAAAATTGAAGCCATGGCTGAAATAAATTTTGAGTAGTTGTGGAGGGCAAGGAAGGAAAATAGACTGATATGTTGGCTACAGCCTAAGAAAAAAGATTCTCACAGTTGGGGGAGTTATTATTCTTGAAATTATAGGTGACAGCTCTTTTCAAAGTAGAGTTCATGAGAAAGAAAGATTCTTGACATTAGTCAATTGCTGAGAGGCCAGTGTGCTGGGTGGATAAGTACGTGATCTTTAAATTTTTCCAGAATGATCAGACTTAGGGGATGAGAAAGAGGCTGTGATCCAGGGTCAAAACCTTAATATGAAGGGACAGTAAAATGCTTAGTAGGTGTTAACAAGGAATAGAATTTGTTCTGAGAAGATGGAATAATAATGGTGGGGAAGTGACATTAAGACTAGAGAGCATTGTAGACTGTGAAAAAATAAGCAGCCTACACTTCAAAGTTTTAAGAGGAAGAGTGCTCTGGAGTAGACTTAATTACATCCCAAGAATCTTCTAGCCATAATAAAGTGCTTTCAGTACTCTATAACCCCTTTCTTTTTCTTGCCTTTGTGCATTTGGACAAACTATCTCATTTCCTGCAAATGTTTTTTTCCAATTTACTCATCCTTAAGCCCTAGTGAAGTTACTAATCTCCTCTAAAACCTTCCATACCTATTAAGAATTAAGTTATCACTCTTCTACATGCCACACTGTATGTACATGTGTGTACACGCATATGCAATTATTATTCTTTAATTAAAATCACATTTATTAATTCGACAGCCGAGTGCAAACTTGTGGAGACTGTTTTATTCATCTTCATAATGCAATAGCCTTGCAGACACACAGAGGGTACTCAGAAATAATTACAAAGCCCATAAATTTAATTGAAATGAACTCATTTTCACTTGGCCAAAGAAGAGTATACCTGGACTCTGTGGGAAAACACATTGGTGTCAGCAGCTTTGATGGGGTGGGGACAACTTCTAGGGTCTCAATAGAATTCAGAAGGTATAGACTCCATTTGGCTGGTAGAGAATTTTATTCTTAAAGGAAGCCAAAGGAATACTCCGAAAGGTGGTACTAAGGTTGGTAGATGAGGTTCCAGCGAGAATCAGAGCTTTAGCAACAGCAAGTGACCATAAAAAACTCAGATTGAATTACAGAATGAGACTTTGGGATTCAAAGCCATAGAAGAGGGGATGCTGGGTGACATCCACCAGGAGCAGCATTGATGTTGCTATTCCTGGGGGAGGTCTTTAGGATAGGATCTGAACTGGGTGCTAGAAACGTTAGATGAGATCCCTCATGTAAGGATAATGTCAATGTTTAACCTGGATCCCTAAGATCCTCTTAATTCTCTGTCATGCTTTCCTCTTCTGT
The DNA here is from genome assembly GCF_902729225.1 of Pteropus medius. Taxonomy (NCBI): domain Eukaryota; kingdom Metazoa; phylum Chordata; class Mammalia; order Chiroptera; family Pteropodidae; genus Pteropus; species Pteropus medius. The sequence continues at coordinate 130,898 of NW_024345917.1, read as the reverse complement.
GTGGTTTCACTGCTACCAGCCAGAGTCCCCCATGAGATAAGACTGAAGGAGCCTTCTACAGGACTTCACCTGAGACTGTGCTCTTGTTTGGATTCTTCCTGTTGCCTGTCTTGCTTTCCCTTCTACCTTACATTTCCCCACCCCGGCACTCTTTCTTAATAAATTACTTAAACAATAATCCTCATCTCAAAGTCTGTTCCTGAGTTAACCCAATTTGAGACACCTGCCCTCCAAATTAAGGCTATTAGAGTAAGTAGAAAGGGTAGCTCATCAGGGAAAAAAGACAGCAACAACTCAAATTTGGACATATTTGGACATCAGAGATTACAGACAATTTATATAAATTAAAGAAAGACCCAAACTGTCCGGTGAGTCTCAGGAATCATATGATGTTGAATTATTATATGCTGTACCTCCAAATCAAGTAATTAAAATAGATTTTTATCAGAAACTGTGTTTTCGATTTCTAGTTACAATTATAGCAACTGAGAGGAAGATGAATTGAAGTTGTCAAGAAGGTTAAAACTATTACTAATGCTGAATTATCAGAACATTTTCGATGCTGGCAAAAATGCTCAGACCCAGAATAAAGGCAACGATGGAGTGCTAATTTTCAAATCCAAAGACTATGTCTCACTTTTCTGTGATTTCTCATTTACATACAACAATGTCCAGTTTCCCACATTCTTGATGTATTCTCCCACGAATTTCAGAAACTGGTCTTTGAAGTGGCCCATCTCTCTGACTTCGTTTTTTAATGAGTTCCTTTACCTCCACCTTCTTTTAAAATACCTGTGTTCCCCAGATCCCATAGTTTGCCTCTCTTTCACTCCATCCCTCTTTTCTGAGGCAATATCATTGATGATTATGATTTCCTTTTTCTTCTCTAGGCTAATAACGGCTAAGTCTTTATTTCTAGATATAACATTTGTTCTAGATGCCAGAAATATGTAGGTTATTTCTTCACTACCTCTACCTGTTAGAAACCAGAATTCCATACGCAACATGTTAAATTCTAAACTGATTTTTAGCTCCTAGTTTCCTTGTGTTCTATGTGCTGTTTATTGATCTCACCATTGTCCGTGTCATTCAAGCCATAACTCTCAGAGCAATTCTAGACCTGTCCAGCTCTCTCAATGCCTCACAGAGATCCCTGTCAGATCTCTCTCCTTTAACAACTGTCGAATTCTCTCTTCCCTTTATGCTATAGTCACAACCTACTTCATCAATCACGTATTGCCTAGAGCAGGGAAATCTAACAGGAGTATAGTGGAAGCCATATTCATAACTTTAAAAATTTCAGTAGCCACATTAAGCAAATTAAGAGGTAACAGGTAAAATTACTTTTAATAGTACATTTTATTTCACCTAATATATTCAGAATATTATCATTCTCAAAATATAGTCAGTATCAAACATTATCAATAATGTGTTTTACATTCTTTAAAACAATTTTTTCATGGGCATCCAGTATTTCACACTGGTCAGCACATACATCTCAATTCCAACTAGTACATTTCAAATACTCAGTATCCAAACGTGGCTGGTGGCTACCATATGGACAGTATGTATCTAAACTGTCAGTATAGCTTCTCCCCCTCCAGTCCCATCCTCCATAATACTGCTACTGGAGTCACATTTCTAACATGCAAATCCGATTTTTATACTTATCTATTTCATATATCTATCCATGGCTTATAAGATAAAATCGAACCTCCTTTTCATGTCTCCCACAACCCTCTATGTTCCCATAGCTTCCTACTCCTTCTTCCTTATCATCTGTTAAGCCCTGATTCATGGTGCCCTGGAATTTACTGGGCTTCAAACTCATGATGTCATATCTCTGTGTAATTCTTTGGCCGTTCCCCTTCTATAGGAGCTTTTATCATCTTCTTTTTGTCTTCCTAAAGAACTTCTATTTAACCTACTCATTTCTAAAATGTATATTCTGTGAAGCCTTCCATGAATTCCACCTGTACTCCTATACCAAACATAGGTGTTTAGTGTTTCTCCACAGTACCTTGATCACTATTGAAAAAGAACACATAAAATTATGCAAAAATATTTTCTGTATTTGCCTCTTAATTAGGCTTTAAAACCCTTGAGGGCTGAGAGGGTGCCTTATTTATCTTTGTATCCCAGGGAGCACAATAGAAGATCAATAAATCCATACAGAATACACAAAAGAAAAAAAATTGAGCATTTTCCACTGAGGGATACCTCACCAATTATGAAAGCACAGAATTCACAAGTAGCCTGGTATATGCCAGTCTCTCAATTTGTATATTGCATAAGGCTTCCACATTTACAGGGCACAAATCACATCACAGACTTACTCTGAATTAAACGAGAATGAAGACTTGGAGAGTCACGGTCTCTCACCAGAATTCTGGAGCAACAGAGAGAGTGAGCCTACTTCTACATAAACTCTCATCTGGACAGATTCCAGAAAGCAAACACACACAATTACCAACTAACATATACATATGTGTATGTGTATATACAGCTATATTCTTCCCAAACCCTGCTCTGGACATTTCCCAATGTACCTTCTCTTCTCTGTCTGCAGATGTTGAAAACATAAAACCTACCACCACCTGTCTCAGAACGGACATAGTATCCTAATTGAAGTTAAGGAGGGCAATGTAGGTGAGTGTAGAGTATAAATGTCATTTGTGGTATATGCAACTCATCTTTCCAGGGATGTGTGAGCAGGCAAGAGTGAAGGCTCCAATGCGATATTCATCCAGCAATGTCTGCACATTTTTAAAATTCATACTGAGCCCCTGTAAAGACTAGTTCCCTTTATTACAGAGAGAGATTTCAGGATGCAGGAAGTCTTCTGGGCATGACTCATATTGTTTTCATGCAAAGTGCATCCATTGCTACAATTATATTGTATGACAAACAGCCACAAAATTTTATTGACAAACAAAAATAATCATGAAGTTAAGCTCATGATCTATGGGGATGACTTGATCTGGATCGAAGTCAACATATCTTGACTGAAATTGTCCATCTGTCTGTGGTAAGCTGCAAGTTTGCTAGATAGCTTTGCTCATCTTGGTTGGGATCCTCCGCATTTCTGGAGATTGGCTGGCTGTTAAATTATCTTAGTATAGGCTTGGCTGGAAGAATGGAGACAACCCAGTTTTGCTCCATGTGTCTCATTCTGCAGCAAGCTAGCCCAAGCGAGACTTTCTCATAGTGATGATGAAGGACAAAAAGAGCAAGCAGAAAAACATAAATGCCTTTAAAACGTCTTCTTGCATCATATTTAAACCAGGGTTGGAGAGCGCTACACAGCATGGGTAGAAGAATGAATGAATGAATGTAGCCATTAATGCAGTGATTCTAGCACACAGAAGAGTATATGTAACCAAGTTAATCTGATGGTTACAAGACAGTTCACCAAAAGGGTACCTTAGTAGTTCATTTCATTTATTTTTTGTGGAACATATAATTTTATTTTGAATGTTTAAGTCTAAAATATATTAGTCTTTCAAGATGTAATACGGTTCTGTTGAGTTTTATCTCAGCAATGGCCCGCCAAGGTGGGTGGTCTTGTAAACCTTGGAATAGAGAGGAAGTAAAGGCCAGGCACCAAAGTGGAGAAGCCATGGGACAGCTAAGTTGATGCAGCCTTACTCGTGAGTTTATGTGAGATCAGTGGCGGGATGTCTGACTCAATCCCTGACTCTCTACTCTTATGCCTCTCAGCTCTACTTTAGTAAACTCGAGAATCTTTCTTTTTATCACTGTGAAAAACCCTAGCCATTTCTGAGATGAGGAAACATATTTCCTGAATTTTGATGTGTCAATGTCATAAGCATCCACTGAACAAAAACAACCCGAATAACAATTCTATAATTTTCAGAGTAGTATACCGGGAGAAAACATATCCAGGCTCTGCGAGAATTCATCTTGACCTTGAGTTTGCATGTTTTGCTTTGTAACAGTGTATATTCTGTGACTTAACATTGAGCAAAATTTCACTGATAGCATTCTAACTGGAAGTGGGAAAACAAATGACTTTGTGGGGGTTTTTTCTCCTCACGGTTATCAGCAGGCAAACACTCTTGTGGTCTCATTGACTGCTATATTGGTGGAGATGCTAATGAACTAAATCCAACAGATGCTTGGAAGCACAACTCGAGTTAAAATATGCAACCAACAAAAATAAAAAAAAAAAAGTGGGCTGTTTCACACAGAGAGAGAGCTCTTCCTATAATTAGAGATAATTACCAATGTTAGGAGATCAAAAGCATCTTTTTTTGGCCTTTGGAAAGCTAAATATAAACTGCAAACAGACAACAGCAGGTACACTAAATTTATAAGATGCATAAATTCTTGTGAAAAGCAGCTAAGCCATTTTGCAGCTATTTGCCTTCTTAGCATTTCATGTACACTTTTCAAAGTTCCCCTTAAATAAATCATTTGCTACATATAGTTTCTAGCAGCATAATTTATTTTTCTGGGGGAGACACTCATTCCCCGTAGTCAAAAAAAAGAAAGAAAGAAAAGAAAAGAAAAAAAGAAAAAGAAAAAGAAAAGAACCACGGCATACTTCCAACAAAATGAAAACAAGTTTTCTCTGTAAATATCTTCCCATTAGATTGCTTTACATAAGACTCTAAGTTTTAAAACAAAATTTACATTTCAGTATTATAGTAGAAACATTAAATTACCAAATAGGGGTATAGTACAACCGCTATTTCTTACTAGGTTATTTCCACAGATATTTTAACTGTTTTAACTCCACTTCTTAATTTTACATCTAGTATACAGAACTCATACAGTCCTTATACTGACAAAATTTTAATAAGTTAGGCTTTAGGTGTCATAGAAACTATCTGCAAATGGAAAACATTGCTCGCTAAATATATATGTTCAGTTTTCTTAATCATAGGATACAGAATCTTTTTTTTCCCCTTTGGTTTGTACCCATAGCAAGGCATATGGGATTGTTAGAATAGTCTGGATTGCTTCTAAAACTGTTCTCCAAGTGCATGATCTGAGAGATTCATATCCAAGAGAACTGGAGAACTCGATGAGAGACATCAGTACTAGGCAGGTAAATCAACAATATCTTGCAAGTAACTCTTTTTTAAATGAGATTCTGTGGAACTTTGTAAACACACATATACTCTCCTCAAATATGATTTACAGTCTCCCCATTTTCTTCAGGTTAATTGCTAAACTTCCTAGTGTAACATTCAAACCCCATTTATAATTTTGCCCTGCCTATATTTTAAAATTCCTGCTTAGTGATCATCTCCACACTTCCTCTGGTGACACTGGATTATCACTGCCCCTCAAGCATATTATTTAGTTTTCTATCTCCCAAAAGTTTCCTGTGAATACGTCCTTTTCTCCTCTCTCTGTTTGTCTCTGTCTCTGTATCTGTGTCTGCGTCTATGTCTCTCTTTGCTTTTAACTCCCTCTAACCTATTTACAGATTTCCTTAAGGTCCAACTCAGAAGTCAACTATTTGGGGCAACCCCGCCTGGTCCCCACAGGCATATTTAAGGCCAGCCTCATCTGTCTTCCCAGAGCACTTTGAATAGACCTTAATTATATAAAATTTCACAGTGATTTGTATTTGCATTTAACCATCTGTATATCCATTCCTCCCACTAGATGTTAACATGTTTATGCTACTTCCAACTTGTCTAGGTTCCAACAGAGGGTCTTATACACACCTTATTCACATGTGTTAAGAAAATGCATCACAATCCATGATAGTATTGAGAATTTAAATATTAATTTAGAGCAGGGGTCAGTAAACTGTAGCCCAAGGGCAGGCCACCTGTTTCTGTAAATAAAGCTTTATTTCAAAACAGCCATGTCCATTCATTTATGTACTTTTCTTGCCGCAGAAACTATATAGCCTGCAAGCCTAAAATACTGACTCTCTGGCTTTGTACTAGAAAATTTTGCTGGCCCCTGGTTTTGAGCATCTAGACTAGTAAAATCATGGGAATAAATAATATATACTTGGGGATACAATGTGTCACTCTAAGCACTATTTATTGTACCAAGTGGCAATTTAATAAGTATTGCATTGTAATGCTGTTTTATGTGTCGACTTTGCTAGGATGTGGTATCTAGTTATCCAATCAATCAAACGTTAATGTAGGTGTTTCTGTGAAGTTATTTCATAGTGGTAATGAAAGTCCATAATTGGTTGATGTTAAGAAAAGAAGATTATCCTAATCTAGGTGGGCCTGATTCAATCTGTTGAATGGCCTTATGAGCAAAGTCAAGGTTTATAAAAAGAAGAAAAAATTGTCAGCCTGCCCTTCGTGATGGCCTGTCCTACATATTTCAGACTTAACTAACCAGCCAACATAACTGTATAAGCCAATTGCTTGCAATAAATCTCTTAATATATATGTTCTATTATTTATGTTTCTTTGCTTGAATCCTGACTGATATATGTATCTTTGTGACCTGAAGAAGTTACAGCTTACTCCAATAAAGGAGCTTACTTTCTATCACAGGAAAGATGGTTTAAATTATGTTTAAAAAACGTTTAATAGAGAGCTTGAGAGATAGTATAATTATCATAACATTGCCTTGACCTAATAGAAATAGAAAAACATTAAATTTTTTAAACAGATCACCTATTTCAATCCATTATATAAATCTCGTTAACTTTATTTAAATACGGTCAAAGTTAATTTATTATTAACCAAAAATTATTTACTTCACAAAATCCTATACATTTTTCCTAACTCTGTGACTTCCAAAAGATATACCACTTTTCATCAGTGGGCAAAGGTCGCTTCCTAATTTATTAGTACTGATTGAATGTTTAGTTGGGGAAAAGAAGTCAAGCCAAACTGAAAAAATACGAAAACAAAAACTCATTTTTGTTTGCGTAGTCTTTTATTTAGGTGCATCGGCATTGTATTTCCTTTTACGTGAAAGTAAAGACTGCTCCTTTGACTTTATCAGATAGCCCTTCCTTTATCACTAATGGCAAAGACCTGAAAGACTGTCCTTTCAGGACTTTTGCTTTGCAAATAAGTTCCCCATCCTCTGACCCTCCACAGAATTCAATATTCAGTCTTCACAGGGCATTGTTCCCTCGTGCCAGAATCCGAAATATAACACCGCAGGGATATTGGGCCGCAGTATTAGACCAAAGATCTATTTGACAATTGCAGTGACAATTTCTAAACAGAAAAATTTGGTATTTATTTTTAGTGAGAAAATAAATTTGAATCTATGGATATATTTTGAAAGAAGTATATCCAGTGTATTTCAAACTAATTTATTCCTTTTTGATCTCATATGCATGATCATTGACCTAGATGTCAGATTTCCTGGGATCTCTGCTTGATTTCAAGTTGTTATTACCTGTGTGATTGGGCCAGTTACTTAATATTCATGAGTCTCATCCCCCTATATGTATATAAAAATGACAATTTTTTGTTCCTCTCCAGTGTTATTTTCAGGATCAAAATAAATAATCGGGGTGAAGTTGCTTTGAGAACTCTAATGCAAAAGTGGTATTATTTTGAGGGGCTGCATCACAGAACCTTTTGAGAATATGATGAAAACTACGGGTATTTTTCTTAGAAAAATGCACATATTACCACGAACATGAAATTTCACTTATGAGCACAGCCCACTGGAACCCTACCTTTGAGCCAGTCCGTGAAACTACTTAGAATCCCTCGTCTAAAGTGCTGTGTTGATTTAATATAGCATTATTTTATGCAGATGTACATTAGAAGCAATCTGAAATAAATGAAATAAATGTCGCATGTTGCATGCCTTTTCCATTATTTTTAATTAAGCTTTTGACAATTGTATTTACCACGTTATTCTACTGCTAATTGTCAATTTCTTTCCCACCACCTAGCCTTTCAGTAGGTCCTAGGTGTACTGCCCTCTCCAGTGTAATAAATACCTACAAAATATAAGAGAATTCCGAAACAAAGGTGCCATGTGACAGCTCTCCTTTAAGTTTTAGAAACTACTAGGGAAGAGAGAAAACACATCATATGGGACAGAGATTTGTAGTAGCTTTTGACAGATTTTTACTTTGGGGATAAAAATCATTCTTATTCGGAAATAGCCAATCTACCTTTGGTTATTTCCAGGCAAGGTCCTCTTTTAGTCTAAATGCATACCATTAAACTTAAACTCCCTTGGTTTATTTGAACTTTAATTGAGAGACAATTGGGAAATATGGGCAAGGTAGATTAAATAACTCATATAAGAATGAACAATAATGAAAAACCACACATGATAGGGCCTGTTATAGCCCTATTGTCTGCAGTCCTACTTCGTTTTTTTTAACAGAGCCTCCCAAAATTATCAATATGAGCAAAATACTCTCTGGTGATATTCGGCTCATTTATCCGTGTTTATACCACTGAAACTGAGAGGATTTCCATTTAGACGCTTATTCCTGAAGTCAACGTACACACACACATACACTCATCTAGGATAGTTCATGTAAAACATTCGAAAGGCGAACAATGTAATCAAATATATCCAATCTCTTTTAGGTCTTCACTATGATTCATATTCACTGGCTGAGTTTTGCACTTCTAATAACAGTGATGGTCTTTTCAAGATCACTTGTTCTGCTGATGAGGAATAGTTTAAATCATTCCTATTTCTCAAGACAAATAAATATAGAAAGTTTTCGATTCTCTAAAACTAAGATTTTGACCATAGCCCAATTTATCATTGTTCCCTGACTTTTTTTCTCTTTGTTATTACCTAGAATTATCAGGGGCAGGCTGCCCCCAAATATCCCACAGTGGCATATTGATTACTTTGAATTAAAGTACTTGACAAGCAACCAGTGCAGGAAGGGCACGCTGACCCTACCTTGTCTCCTTGAATGCAGGAATTAAATTTCCCTGTGAAAGATGCCCTCCACTCTCCTAGGGTGCTGAGACAGACACTGTTTGTTATCACTAGAGTTAAGAAATCCAGAGCCAAAATATCTGTGTAAATAAACCTTGTTACCCCTTTACTAATTTACTGCCCAAGCCCAAACTTTGCTTAGACTGCTCACTAATGAGCACCCAAACCTAAGTTTCTTGGTCTTGTCAATTTTTCACAAACTTATTGTTTCTTTATCTAAAAAGTATAAAAAGCTGGCTGGCTCATCCTTTCTCTGGGTGTCATTTATGATCTCCCATGGACATGTATTCAATAGGTTTTTCTCCTGTTGATCTGGTCTTGGGTCAATTTTATTATTAGTCCAGACATAAGACCTCGAAAAAGGTAGTGGGGTTGGGGGTGGGGGGAACGCTCCCCCTCTCCAACAGAATGGAAAAACAAAATGAGAAGAGGGTATCAGAAATATTGTTTAAAATCATAAATCGTGGTTTAGAAAAGACAATAATAGTTCGGTCTCATTATTTTCTTACAACTCATCTAAAGCAGCCTATATTCTATTGTTAAATAATACAACCTGAATATTTTGATATGGTGGTAGGTTTGTGCTACCAAGAAATAGTTCTGGTATTCTAATAGATGCTGATAACGCTGAGAGAAGTGTAATTTAGATTACGGTATTAAAATACTCATGCAAATTCTTCAATAATATTTCTAACTAAAACCACTTATTTCCCTCACTCACCTAATCTGGACACTTTTTAGCAAAGTGCAGTACAAAGGACCTACGAGCAATGAAGTTGCTAAGTATTTATAAAGTGTCATGCAACCCTGTGACATAATTTCTGATTCTTCCCTTCTAGGTCTATAGGAAGCAATAAAGCAGGGTATAACGTTGAGAAACGAAATTTGTTTTTGTCTGATCACCCAGGGTTTTTTTCTTAAACTCCTCTGTTTTTAGTGACTGCTAATCATCTCTGAAAGGTGCTTGGGAAGTTTTCAGAATTTGTGGCATAGTAGCAGCAGGAACAGTTCACAGTCCCAAGAAGGCTGGTTGAAGTTCCATACCAAATGTATGAGTCTGGTTTAAATTATGACTCTGTTGCATTAACAAGGATGGAAAAAGGCATTTCTATATTCCGAAGTGAAGCAGACATTAAAGAATTTCAGTGAGTACTAAGTGGATTTAGAGAAGAATGCATTTCATGCAACATCAAAGTTGAAGTCATTTTAAAATTCTTTTAAGTATATGACCTGAATATTAGAAGTATTAACAAAGGAAACCTTTCCCAGATTTAAGCTTTATAAAAGCCTTATTATGATGTAAATTACCCTAATTTTGTTTCTTAATATAAACACATTTAATTATCATTTACCCACAATTTCCACAAATCATAGTTAAAATTCTCATAGATACTCCCTGTAGATCGTATCTTCCTTAATTGATTCCATTTTTCCGTATCCTTCACTTAAAAAATGGGTAACTGCTTCTCAGCTTCCTAGCTTCTTAAGCAATTTAACAATAGCACAATTATTAGTACAATCTATAAATATAAAGGCCATATGAAAAAAGAGTTGATTGATCCAATTTCATGCAATTTGAACAAAATGTCTGAATTTTTTGTCTTGACTGCTCATGCAGTCTGATATATGTAATTCTCCTTTATGATGATTCTATAGACATTACCGTTAGAGATAAGATCAAAAATTATGTAAAGTAGTTGACAAATAATGTAAAAACATAAACATAGTGACTTCACACTCTATCACTATGCTATTTTTTCCTATTTAAAGCATATTCCTTCCACAGAATGGGTAAGGAACCACCCACGTGATAAGCTTTAAGTCACTCTTCTACCCTTCAAAAGAGCTAGCTCCTTAACCATTGCCCTAATCTTGAAATTTCATTATTAGAATCAGATACCACTGATTCTTCTTCTTGTTTAAAATATACTTAATCCATAAATGTTATGATCTTATGTATAGAACGATTTGGTATACAGATATTTTGTTCTAGTAGATTTTGTTAGAGGTAAAATAGAATATTGTGGCTACAGAGATCAGAGAAGTCAGGAAAAAATCTCAAAAGGGAATATAAGTCACTGAGAGACATACTTCACCGAGTTTACACACTTGCCCGCAGTTAACTAGTTTTGATACTTTTAAAAACATATATTGAAGATAAGTGGTCTGGGTTAGGGGGGGAAAAAGCTAGGAAGTTGAAGACCATTTGTCAAACAACAAAATAAAGGTTGGTCAGATGTTTGTTTTTTTTTTTTTTTTTTATGTATTATTGCAGATAAGATATTTCCTATTAAATAAGAATGAGAAAGAGAAAGAATTAGGGCATCAGTAAAGAAATAGCATTTTTGATGGGCCATATCTGGCCACACTTGACCTTTCTGTAGGAATTAATTGGAGTAGCCAAGGGCTCACATAAATTTCATTGTGATAAAATATAGTTAAATTTGGTAATTCAGTTGGACATACATGACTTAAAAATGAAGGTTATCCTCGATTTAGCTGCTTGTCAGCACTATCCGTAAATAGATTCTGCAATTTTTCTTAACTACAACTGAATTAAATGAGTAAAAAAAATAAATAGGTGCTGAAATGAGTCCAGAGCAGAAATACTGACCTTGACTCTGATTTTTATAAAATGTTATTTATATAAAAATTTAAAACTAGATGTGATATTTAAGATTTATTAATTATATGCTTGGGCATTTTTTTTCCAGTTTCCTCGCCTTGTTTGTCTTTAGTTTACAAAATGCTTTTCATTAAATATATTTACTTTCTTTCTTTCTCGAATAGCTTTTTAATAAAGACATCATTACCTCAGCATATTCTCCAACTCCCGCAGAGACTGAAAATGTGAAATGCAAAATAAATTCTATGGCTATTATACAAGTAGCTTAATTGAAGTACATTTATTTCGGTCTGCCTTCGCAAGTTATTTTAGTTAACAGATAGAAAAAAGTCTGGAGGTCTTAAACCTAATACTACTTTAATAAACTCAACACGAGGTTCTTATTTCTCTAACATAAAGCAACTTAATGCAAATAAGGATAGACAGTAAATATTACTTAAGGTTCATTATGAGGTGTTAAATCCATCATCACAGCATATGAGTCAGGACCTACGAGTTTAATCTACCAAGTACTACAACATGGGTGTATAAATATGTGCTCCCTCAGAATCGCAAGTGTATTTTATTTGTCTAAACCTGTAATTTTTAAGTACTTCTAACTGGCATCCTGTAAACAGAATGATTAAGATTAATTACAATTCTTTGTCTTTTAAATAAGAATATTGTTTTGTGTTTTGGTACTCGGATTGAAAAAACAGATTAAATTAATATCCATCATTAGCAAGGACAATAAGAAACTTTATGGAATATGTTTGTTTGTAATGTAGTTGTCTTTACTCTTCGTAACTACCAATCTATAAAACTCTTGTATATTTTGCTCCAACTTGGAAAATGTAAACTTATTAATTCCAAACAGATTCATTTATTAATTATCGAAGTCAATAAATATGATACAAAAACCAATATTCTGAGAAACTTTCATATAATAAATGTTATTCAAATAGCACTTAAAATAATTACATTCAAATAATAAATGTTATTTATTAATTGGTAATTACATTTGTCTGGTGTGTGTGTTTGTGTGTTGAGAGACAGACATATATACAATTGGAACAAATCTATTTTAGATGTTCCAATGACTATAAAGTAAGAGAAGCAAACATATAGCATGCCTTTTTTCCTCCCACGGTTTATTGAAATTGAAAATATTTCAAATGTGTTTTTATATATCAGTTTCAGAATGACTTCTATCTTAGTCTAAGATACCTGCAGAGAGCACGTTTCTGTTCTCCTTTGCTTCTGTTAGGAATATTAGCCATGTATTTACAATAGGTCTGAAGAGAAACAGGAGTATTTTGTAGCTATAGATATAAAAGGAAAAAATATAGTAACAGTAAAAGATTGAAGCCACCTTTCTATTATCCCTGGACTAAGTTTATAAGATATTCATGATGTAGATATTCCTTGGGGTTGATACACTTTGTAATCCTGACCGCTTTGGGCTAAGGACTTGGCTGCTGCTTGTGACCTTTTTTTTTGATTGATGGTCCTATTATGAGGAGTGTCATTAGGTGCCGAATGGGGTTGCAACCACTCATATGAAAAATAAGGATGTGCCTGGACACATTTTCAAAACCTAAGAGGGGAAATCAACCTTCTGATGCTTCTCCTATCCTCACTCACTTGGTCTTGTGAGCAAAGTTATTTTTTCTCCCCCAAGGTTGTTACATCAGAGATGGTGGCTCGTTTCTCATTAGTTAATTCCCTGCTCCCTCCCCCAGGCAAATCATAAACACATTCCCTAGAACATTTCTGAAATAGAGCTTGCCTCTCGATTTGCCATAATTCACTTCAGTTAAGGTTAGATAATCAGAAACGTAACCTTAGAACTTTCCTATAAATAGCTAATATCATTAGAATGCAAGTGGATTTATATAATTTTAAAGTATATTTGACCCTACGAGTTTGTGTAATCTAATACCACTTTTTTCCACGTAAACAAAATGAGGCTCTGAGAGTATGACTTGCCAGACTGTTCCTTATTCCAAGCATCCAGTTACCTCTCACCAATATGGCACCACATTAATAATTAATTTACTCACTATTTAGTGGGCATTCTGTTACCTGTATTCAAAAGTATGCTAATTGCTACAACCCCAACTTGAGTATTAAGTATATATAGGGCGTGCCAGAGCTGTGTTGAATATGAAGTCAACTATGCTGTCAAGACTCAACTATCTAAATATTAAAGATTATTTAAATTTTTTTTGTATTTTATCATGAGGGTCTTATGTATTTGTACAAAAGCCATCCTATCAAACTTAAATTACTAATTTCTATTTATCTAATAGCCAACATGGGATGCGTAAGTCCCTGGAAACTGCTATATTTTCCAACATACAGCATGTTTTATCCCCAATATTACCTTCATTTGCATGAATAGTCTTTAAGTTCTAAGAGACAGCCAAGTTTGACAGAATACAAATATATTTAATAATGTATATTTCATTTATTGCACTATGAAATAAAAGAGGGCAGCATGGAGGGTAAAACTTAAAATGTTAACGATGTAAATTAATAGTAATGTAATAAATCACACCATTAAAATATTTAAAATAAATCTTTGGAATAGAACCAGACATTTTCACTGAAGGAGATTTAGTAACTGCTCCAAATTTTTAGGAAGTTTAATTATCTGGGTCCTAAAGGAATCCTTAAAAGTTTCTTACGGCATAATGTTGGTCAAAGGGTAAAACTGTTATAAAATGAATAAGGTCCAAGAATCTAAGGTACATTATTACAGTGAATATGATTAACAATACTGTACTATATACTTGAAAGTTGCATTAAGAGTAGATTTTAAATGTTCTCACCATAACAACCACAAAATGATAATTATGTGAGGTGAAGGATATGTTAAATAACCTTACTGTGGCAAACAATTCTCAATATGTACGTGTATCAAATTATCCCCTTAAATGTATACAATGCTATATGTCAATTCTATCTCAGTAAAGTTTTTTATAAAATCACTCTTCTAAATGTAGCAACATTCCAATGATTAGTTTTTTCTATTTATAAACTGTGTAGAATTACGTCTCATCTTTGTAATTACCTTTTAAGAAATAACTCCATAATATTAAAGAATACCAACAAGCATTTTTTGCACATTATTTACTTTCTGAACTTCAGATGCAAAGAATTCAGTTAATACTATTTATTAAATTAACAGGCTGTGCAAGGCCCCTTTATTTCATTTTTAAAATATTTTTTGATGTTTGTCCATTTATCCTAATATCCACTCTCATTTCCTCCCCTTTGCATATAACCACCATGGGAACTCACTATAATGTGTCATGTCCTAACATATATATGTATCCTTGAATAATATGTTGTTTATGTGTTTTAATAATCACATGACATTATGCTATATTTCTTGTCGTGTTTTTCACATTTTTTCCCCAATCAGCCCAACTGTATGATTTATTCTTGGCCTCTGTGTATGGCTAATAATTGTTTCCTTAATGCTGCATAGTATGAATTTTAAAAAGAATCTACTTTTACTCGTCTTACTTTTCTAGAATGCCTATTTTCTTACTTATTGCAACATACATATTTTCTAATAGAAATAATCTGTGGCCTTCACCAGCCATTTTTTAAAAGACTTTATAAGAAAATCACTAGGAAACACAAGCCAGTAATGTAATATGTTGAAAAAGAGTTCTGATGGTGATTCTTCAGTGTTCCTTTTCAGTCGGTCCGATCCAAATAGCACACAGCTGGGTGTTAGCTCACGTGGATTTAATCCCCAAACTGCCCTCACGTGATCTCTGATACTTCATTAGTCACTGTCTCTAGACTTTTTTTCCACTAATAAAATCTGTAGTTAGATTATATATTTAAAACTTTTAGGTTCTAATCAGTACCTTAGTGGGCATTACTTAAGCTAGTCTAAATTGTTTAGAATAGTTAGAAAACAGAAAATGTGTCTAATGGTGTTTTAAACACGAAGGGAACGGGGAGATTGCATTTGTGATCCAACCATTGGCATTAATAGTCTTCTTAGAAATATACAGAACACAATGCTCTTAGATTTCATCTAAGATAATCATCTTACATATAATTGTACTAATCTTGTTGAAAATGTTAAATGGTAACATGCATAGAGTCAATCTTAGG
Source organism: Pteropus medius (assembly GCF_902729225.1). Lineage (NCBI taxonomy): Eukaryota > Metazoa > Chordata > Mammalia > Chiroptera > Pteropodidae > Pteropus > Pteropus medius. The sequence goes on along the minus strand of NW_024345917.1, from coordinate 115,261 downwards.
AGAACAACATCTGCTAACAATTGATCAGTCTTTAAAACAATTATTTCTGAGAATAACACAGGTAAATCTACTGTTGTTAAGATCATACTTTAGAATAAGGTAAGATCAAGTTAAAATCTCAACGTTATCACTTAAATGTTATTTGACTTTAGACATATTAAATCTCTGAGTATTCTGTCATATGTGAAGTAAGGATAATGGAATTCTTTTGTATAAGACATTGTCATGTAGTTGTTTGTTGTTAAAAAAAAAAACATACTATGAATCATTGGAAGGCAGGGGCTGTAACCTACTTTTCATCTTTTTATCTGAGAATAATGTCTCTTAAGGTACTTAATCCATGTTCTCTGAAAAATCAGTAATACATCTTAATGAGTCTTTTTCATGTTTTTACAAATGGGTATTTTTTAAATGCAACGACTCTTACCGTATTAAGAATGAGAATTGTTTGGTAGCTAGGCACTCAGTGAAGATTACTTCCACTTTCCCAGAGCATACAGAACTGAACCATAAATAGTGATGAAACCATATGTACTCTGTACCACTAACAAAGACTGTGAATAAAGAGTGGCATTACTTGCTCATTCACATGAACCTTTATTATAAGAACACGTTGCATCAGATACAGTGGCTGTCAACAATCCAGTGTTTTGTTTGCATGTTTGGAAATTTCTATCTGTCTTTCTGAATGCAGATAACACATCTGGGTGGTTAATTATTATTTTAATTTGCACATTTTAAAAAACTAGAGAAAAGACCTATGGTTGTGTCCAAAAATAAATAAAATGCATTATGGATTAATAAAATAAATCAACTTGATCTATCAGATTGTTATTGATAATTCTTAATTCATTTTATTTTATCAAGTAATACACATTTAACAAATTAAACGTGATTGCAAAGTTTAAAATAAAATTACAAGATGCCCCACCCCTCACCAGTCTCCCAAGTCCTCTGACCTGCAGGCAAATACTTTTGAATCTTTCAGCTGCTTAATCTGGCACTTTTATATCTTCATATTTCAGGTTGATATGTATATGGCTAGTGCAATTTATAAATCTTAATCATCATGAAACTTCAAATTTCAGCAGCAACGTAGTTGTCACTTAGTTCTAAATCTTTCCACCTCTCCTGAAAACCATAGAGATAAATACAGAGAAAACACACCCATGTGTTTTAGCACATACAGCATACGGGGGATGTTTACATTCATTACATTTATTTATTTATTTATTTATTTATTTATTTATTTATTTATTTATTTATTTATTATCTTTGGGTTAGTGATAGATCATCTCTTCAGGCTGTCATTCCTGTGTTTTCATTCTTTCAAACACCCGTTATTATTATAGTATGAATTTTAAATCGGTATTTAGAGTAAATAGCATCTTGCTTTAACCCAGACTGATGCTCTTGATGCTGATGGCACACTTGTTAACCAGGAACATCCCTTCATGGTCAACATGGAAATTTCCTTTGAAGATTTCCTGTGCCACAACTTCTGTTTTCTGAATGCCATTTCTTTCATTTATGGGCTTATGTTGCTGGAGGGCATCCTCTGGTTAATTATTTTTAAAAGGTACATGGGAGGTACCTTTTGATTGTCTGAAAATATCCTTATTTTCCTCTCACATGCCTGACTGATTAGTTACATTACATTTTTAACACATGGCTCTGATGTCTCTTTTTGTTCCTATGCTACTGCTGAAGTGTCCAAAGCCATTCTGATTACAGATCCTTTGTATGTGACATCCGTTTTTCCTCTTATGACACTTACGGGGACTTATTTTTGTCTCTAGTGTTCTCAAATTTCATAATGATGTTATTTGGAGGGGGGTCTGTTTTCATCCATTGCGCTGAGCACTCAGTAGATTCTTTCGATCTGGAAATTCACATACCTGAGTTCTAGGAAATTGTCTTGTAAATTTTGCCAATTCCCTCCCATATATTTTTTCTGTTTTCTCTTTCTAGGATGCTTATTAGTCAGTCATCAGGCTTCTTGGAACAATCCATGAATTTCCTACTTTTATTTTCTTTGTCTTTTGCTCTACTGGTTTGACTACTTTTATCTTCCAACACATCCAGCGAGATTTATTTTTTCTCTTATGTAATTGATTCAAGACAGGGCAAATTTCCCCAAGTGGAGGGGGTGGGGGGACCATGGCCTGCACTGAGAGAAGAGAGTTCCTCTGGTGGAGAGTGTGGAAAGAAATCAACACACATTGCCAAAGTTAAGGTCAAAAGGAAAGCTTATTAAAAAAGGGGGGATAATAAAGACTAGAGAAATCAAAGATAAAAACTTAAGACAAGGGAAAAAAGCTCCTAGTGTCCGGGATCCAGTTAATATGTCATTCTTTACTTCATGTGAGTTATAAAGACTATGATTACCCATTTCATTTTATATGTACATACAGTGAGGAAGGGGAACAGAAAGAGTGTGTAGCGTGAATATGTAGTGTGAAAGGCTGACTAGTAGTTCACAGCCTTTAATCCATAGGTTCCCCCATGGTTTTAGCCATAAGGAATGAATGATTTTATTTTGTGTAGGGAGCAACTCAAAGACTGTTTTCCTGTCTTCCCTTCACAATGTGGGGAAATGGGTTGTTAGAAATCCCAGCAGAAATCTTCCTTTGTTCTGCAGGTGTCCTGTGGCCCGGCTGCAGGACCGATCAGCATATTGCAGTCTCTGAATGTAGCCTGATTTAACATTTTAGTTCTCTTGCCTCCTGCCTACATTATAATGTCAGACAGAATCCTTTGAGAGAGAAATTACACCCTTTTTTGAACATAGAAAATCTACTAGAAAAAAAAAACTAGCTATAAATTTGTTGACTAGGTAACTGAAAGAGTAAAAAGAAAACACCCCAAGTTAGCGAGTGCAGGAAGTGGCTGCCACCCTAGGACAAAAGAAACTAAGGCTGAAATAACAAAAACCTAGAAACATACAGGAGAGGCCCTGTGATCTCTGATCTCTGAGAATGAGACGCTACTCAACGGCACTGGTGTCTCTGAGTTCAGAGTAGGGGCCTTCTGGGCCTTTGTCCTACGCCTTGGAGCAGGCGTTCTAGAGGACTAGCACTGATATCACTGGTGGGATGGCATGATGAAGCTCGTTTTGCCAGTGTTGGAAAAAACTGAAAACTGTATTTAGCTGCTGCTTCTTAGGAGTAATGCTGCTGGGATGAAGAACTATTATTGGGGAACAAATGAGAATAATAAATCCTTTGTCCTTACTCCACCTCACAGTCTCCCTCTCATACACTCCCTAGTGACAAAGCCGAACAGGTTGCAGCTGGCAAAGCAGAAAGAGTTTAGAGTCTCTGTTCTGCCATCACAAAGCAGAGTATAGAAGGATGGATTTGGAGCTGAGAAAAATAATTTAAAAACTCTTTCATTGTTTTCTGAAGATTTTGTTTAATAACGTTCTGATCTAATGTTACGGACGTGATATATTCTCATATTTCTTTGTAGATACTGAAATCTTCCTGGGTCAAGTTATATTTTTTTTGTTGTTTTCCTTGTTGTGTTTATTTTTTTGTCTTCCCTCTTCCTTTTACTTTTCTCCTCAATTACTGTATTCTATGCCCAAAACTTTGCAAGAATACTTGGGCATCTGCCAATAATTGGGAGACTAAAACTCTGAATATGTGGAAGGAGCTTGATAAAATTAAGCTTTATCTTAGGTCCACATGAATAGAGATTTCCTCGGGGAAACCCTTGCAATAGTGCATTTAGGTGTTCCCTCCTAAGTCTGTCAATTCCTCTAAGGACTCTCCCAGTTTTCTCTCTGAATGATAACACTCTGCAATTGAACTCGAGAAAGAGTTCCGTGATCTAATTATTTCAATAAATCAGTTACTACCCATCCACCTGCTTTACACATTTTTTTTCTGTTTCCCTCTCATTTTTTTCAGGCTATTTCCATGGTATATATCATGAAAATATGTATCTTCAATGTATTGAGATTGTAATAATCGTAATAGTCCAGTGAACATCTCCATTTTTAACATAGATGCTGTATTGTTATATTTGAGCTATTAACAATATACACGAAAGATTTTTAAATGAAGTACTAATTATTTGGGGCTCAAAACTTTAAGCTAATAAAATCATCATCTGAAAGGCTTTTTTACTACCTTCTGACACCTTGCATTCCTCAATGGCCCTTAAAAATGCTTGCAGAGTTTATTTTGTAAACTTTTAGTATATCAAAGTATAAAATCCCATTTAATTCCCTTTGACTTTAAGCACAGTTTACCTAAAATAGATACTTCTTGTGAAAAAGAATTTTGTAAAACACTCAGCATGGAATTCTGAAATGTGTAATGTTAGAGGATTTATGCTATCTAAAATTTGATTTTAAAAGAAAAAATATAACTCTCTCTGGAGTCTCTTAACTCTCCAATTCTATGCTGCTGTGGTAAGTTTTACCTGAGTTTCTGTGTGCACTGTAAAAATCTCTGTGCATCACACAGGTTAGGAAAACAAATGGTCAGATTTTATCTCAAGGAAATCATCATTAACCAAGACTGATAACTTTAATAATGCTAAGATGTAATTGTAATTTAATTTGGACTTGAATTTCAATTAGTTCTTCTGTAAAGAATGACCTATTATTATCGAGCAACATTAGAACCGCAAAATTCTTATTTGTATTTGTTTTCAAATCAATAAAATGTGGTTTTAGCTTATCAATCCTTTAATATTAGGTATCTGTCTTGAGATTACCTAGAGAGACATTAATTGGAAAGTAACATTGGTAGTATTAAATGAATAAGCATTCAGATTTGATCCTACAATGATTCGGAACAATGTAGATTCAATGTGTAAATATTATGAGAGCTTCATTTTTTGGCTTGTATGCTCTTCATAAACAGCCAAATGCATAATTTGAAATTCCCCTGCCAGGAACAGTATTCAATGTAATATCAAAGAACAACCTAATTACTATAAGTAGACATAATACCTAATCTACAGCTATGTAAAAGACACACATGTTAGTATGATAATAAATATAAAAGAGACTATTTATTAGTCAATGTATAGCAGGCACTTATTAAAACCTTTATGTATATTATCACATTTAATCCTCACAAAAAAATAGTGATGAAGATTATACCATTATCCTCCAATTATATAAATGAGAAAATTAAAGCTATATAATGCTTCGATGTTTTGCCCCAAATGTATGCAGCTTGAAAACAGATGAGGCAATACTATGAAGTCCATTGTAGATTATTTGATATGAATCAACGTGCTAAACTGCAATATGTGTGTGTGCATGTGTACACATGTCTATATAAAACAATACCTTGTTTTAATATCACTATTAGCACAATCAATTTGCAATATCGTATGCTGTAAGCAGAATGACGAACCCCCAAAGATGTCCACACCCTAATCCACAGAACCTGTGAATATGTTAGGTTATAGGTAAAGGAGAATTAAATTTGAAAATGGAATTAAGATTGCTTATCTGGTGACCTTGAGACAGGAGATTATCCTGGATTATTTTAACGAGCTCAAAGTAATCACACAGATCCTTATAAGTGGGAGAAGGAAGTAGAACAGGGAGAACCAGACAGATATACACTTGGCTTAATATTTCTGGCTTTCTAAATGAAGAGAGCCATGAGCCGAGGAATGTGGGGGACCTCCAGAAGCTGAAAAGGACAAAGAAATGGATCCTCCACCTAGAACCTCCAGAAATGAATGCAGCCATGCTGACACCCTGATTTTAGCCCAGTAAAACAAATATAAGACTTCTGAACTACCTTATAAGTTAATAAATTCATGTTGCTTTAAGCCAGTAAATTTGTAGCGATTTGTTACAGCAGCAATAAGAACCTAATACACCATCTCAAAAGAGAACAATAAAAAGCTAAAAAATACTCAAGTGAAAACTTTCAAAGTTAGTTTCAGTGCTCTTTTGAATAAGTAGGGCACGTTATACTAGTAAAAATATATCTTGCTTTTTTACATAGTTGGCACAATATTTACATATATGAGGGACTCTAAAAGACTTTGCCAAAGCTGTAACTGAGAAATAAAACATACAAACAAATGTGCTGCTTTTTGCTTATCATCAAGCCATTATGTGATTCTGTTCATGTAAACTGGGTAAAATGTTCTTTTAAAAACCTTCTTTAAAGTTTACAAATATTTAACGTTTCTTTTACTCAAGTTATAGTGTTGTAGCCGCCAGCCCCCAAAAGACACATGGAAATCAGTGAGGTATAGGAAACACGCAGCCAGCTGGGTCTGCCAGGGGTAGGCAGACCCCAAATTAAGCAGCCCTGAAATGTGGAGGTACAGGGTTTTTAAGCCCTAAATCCTATTCCTCATTCTGTCTTAAACATAAAGGTCTATTTTTCTTCTATTCACTACCTGTCAACCCACAGGTCGGGTGTGCAAACAGGGGTACAGAAGCAGAAAGCTTATTGCTAGAATGTTATGTTCCCATGGGCGATGACCTATGTTCCCATGGGCGATAGCCAAGCAGTAATTAGCTAGCACAATAGTAGAATTTCGTTAAACCATTCTGAATCGTAAGGAATAATTATAAATTGTCTTTTTTCCTATTGTCTTAGTCAGAAATTTCTGCAATGTTCCATGACAGAACACCCCCCAAACCCAATGGCTTACCACAACACTTTATTTCTCATTTTTCTAAGTAGGGATGCATGCAGTTCTGTGTCAAGCTGTAGGTCTGTGGTTCAGCTGGAGGACTCTGCTTGAGACTCTGAGTTCAGGTTTTCCCTATGGGTCTCATTCTGAGCCCAAGAGGAAGGGGCAGTGGGCTACCCAGGGCATCATTTTTTTTCATGCTTATAGTCACAAGGTCTCAGATGGGCAAGCAGAAACTTCTGAGGCCTCTTTAGCTCTTGATTTGAATTCACACACTGTTACTTCTGTCTATTTTCCATTGTTCAAAGCAAGTCATTTTTCTATGCCCCAAATCAATGGGCAGGAAAGTAAACTACTTCCTTAGAAGTAGGGGCAGAGTAAATAATGGATATTAGCTAAATGATGATATAATGTACAACATTCAACATTAATAAAAATTAATCTTGGCTAAAGTATAAATTATTTCTATGCTTCCCCAAATATTGATATTAATTATACTATCACTTAATTATTCAGTGACGAATGTCTATTCAACTATAAAGAGCTTGACTATTATAGTGAATTAACCCAAATTTTTATTTCCTACAAATCTTATTCAAAACAAAATTTGAATAAAATATACTTAGGGCCCTCAAAAAAAGCACCCATGTACTTTTTTAGCTTAGGGAAGAACTACTATAAATGAAAATGAAAATAGCCATTTACATTTGTATCTTAGAGTAGTTATGGCTCTCTGTTAAAGGGCGAATAAAATATAACACAGCCACAATTCCGATTAGAAATATGAAAATGAGAAACCAGCATTAGAAATGAAGTATATATTTTTTAAGAAATTATTTTAAAACCAAGTCCTGAGTATTTTGCATAATAGTCAATTATAGTCTTAGATAGAAGGGGAAGGTCTTAATTGTCCCTTTGAACCCTAGGGAGTTCTGTTGGAATGCAACAAATAGTTTCTTTTCTGTCTAGGTACCAAATAAATCTATTTTAGGAAGTTATATTTAGTGCTTTTGAATATGTTAGATTGGTCGGAAATGTTCTTTGTAGAGTAAAATTAGCCACCCTGTTAACTGTTTCATAATGTTGTCCAGCTAATTGAAAAAAATAATAGTATTACTCATCAGTAATAATAAGCATTAAATATCACTCTCTGGGACCTAATCCAATAGCGCACTTTATCCTTGTATGTTTGAATTTTTATTATATCCTAGGTAAAGAGACCATAACAATAGCATTTTATTATTTAATTGTCTTTCATCAAATAAATTCAAAGCTAATTTCCTTAGAAAATGTATTTATTTTAAGTTCACCTCTTTAATATCATTTTTAAACACGGTACTTCCATTTAATCAATAGGATATTAAATAATATGTAATGAGACATACGCTTTCAAAAGTTAGTAAATGATAGTTTAATATCTAGCTTTTTTGCTTGTTCCCTTCTTTATCCTTTAAGAAGGAAAATTAAGAGAATATATAATGTCTGCTATACAAAAGTTTAAGGAATTTGCCAAATTATCTTCGCATTATACAGCTTTTCTTATTTATTAAATTTTATGTGGAGATGCTCCTTTTGCAAGTCCTAACCATAGCCTATTCCCTGGATGGTTAGCTTGGATACCCTTCCTTGTTTGTCTCAGTGATACTGTGATGTCCCCTCGTTAGTCTGTCATACTTTGGCCCCTGCACTCACCTCCTTGGTTAATTTAAACTTTCCACCTCACTATTAAGGTAGCAGAGCGTGCAGGTTCCAATTAAATGTTTGCATTAGAGGCATGTGCATTATTTTAACTGATCTATTTACTATAGACATTTCTATATTTTCCTAGAATTAGAAGAAAAGTGAGGCATCATTCAATAATTCTCTGCTTCCTTTTTTTGCATTACTATTTTACCCTGTTTATTTAAAATTTTCCAGTTGAACAATGATTTTTAGTGGCTCCTCTTCCTTAATTTACCTCCTATGAATCAGTACAGCATAGTTTTCCTGTCTTGGTTCTCTGTATACTTATCTTTCTATGTATTTATCATGGGTAAGTGCAATCAAATCCCAAATCTCAACAATCAAAACTTTACACTAATGAATTCTAAATTTTTATCACTCCACAATTTCATATCTATCATCTACCTATTCGCTAAGTTTTATGATCCATAGATACTACAACTGCACGTTCTCCAAAATGAACTTTTGTCTCCTCCCACTTGGCCTTATTTTACTTAATGCCATCACCGTTCACCCAATCGCTCAAGCCAAAGTCTTGGACTCACTCTAGATTTCTTATTTTTCTCATCCCATACCAATTTCTGCAGATTGCCCTTCTATTAGTTTTCTTGTTTGCTCCATCCTCACAATCTGTACTTCCACTATTTTACTTCCACTATTTTATGCGCTTGATTCAACACTTTGCTCCACAATGCTGCTCCATACCTCTGTTTCCCAGCCCCCTCCGGGACCACCCCCACCTTCTCTACTCTGCTCTGTGCCTTGTGAGATAGACTTTTATGAATTAGATCCACAGGCTTCGTTGTCCTCTGACTTCTGGTTGGGTTCCTTTAATGGGAAGCTCAGGAAAGAGATTGGAGCTGTGTGGAGAGTCAACTCTGGGGTAATTGTTGGCTCATTTCTCTCCTTACTGAGTCTCCAGAGATAGGCTTCATGTCTCTGTCAAAGGCCACAGCCCCTGTCAGGTAACTTTTTACGTATAGTTACTTCTCTGAGAAATACTCCACTTGTCCCTTTCAGGCTTTGCAATGACGAGAGCTGGTGGCTGGTGCTATTCCTAGATCACTGCACTGTCCCTTTGATTTTCCTAAACTGTATCAAAGCCTCTGTAAATAGTCCCTGTATTAGTATCTCCTCACATTATTCTGTCTAGATGTACCACCTGCTTCTTGCTGAGACCTGACTGTTCACCCTCTTACTACCCATGTGTCTCTGGGACACCTACTGAATCTCATAAGCCTCAGTTTTCCCATTGTAAAAATATGAACAATAATCTCATGGTTTTCATGAATATCGAATGAGATTGTATATTCAAAGGCTTAGCGTAATATATAATATAGAGGCTGAACCACACAAAATTGCCATTTTGGTAGGTCAGATAGTTAGTTGTATGTTAGCGATTTTATGTGGTTCAAACTAAATATGTTCTCAAGAAATGTTAGCTTTTCTTATCAATATCCTCATTATTCTTTATCACCTGAATTACTGTAAAAGCTTCCTCACTTGTTCCTAATTCTGCTCCTAACTTCTTTATGTTCCTTAAATATGCCAAATTGCCTTCATTAGAGCTCATGAAGTTCTCTCTGCCTGTCATGCAAAGTCGCCAAAGACTGGCTTCTTCTCTTCTTTCCTGTATCAATTTGGATGCAACTTTCACAGAGAGGCTTTCACTGACAAACTCTCCTAGGTAATGCCCACCTGGTGTTTTTATTCTCAGAGATCCTTAGTTGTGCTTGTTACAAACGTCATATTTTCTAATGATGACTATATGTGTTACTTTTTCATTGTTTCTTCTTATCCACTTATCTATAAAATCAAAGAGAGAACGAACTCTGTCTCATTCAGCCCTACTTGTAAAATCGACCTCTACGACAGTGCTCGGCTCTCAATAAATATTTGTTGAAAGTAGAAATGAATAGTTGAATAGGAAATAATAAAAGAATAAACAGAAACATAGGTATAACATGTCCCTTCTGACCTTAAAAATTTTCATTAGTTACCTATAGGTTCGAAAACAAAAATAAAAACCTTAGATCCAGGCCCTCCCTCCCTTTCACTGGTTTCCCCTGCTAGCACTCTCTCGAACTCTTTCTGCTCTCATCATATTTACAGCATAAATCACTTAGTTTTTTTCACATAGTCTTCTTTACCCATACTATTTTCCGAGTCTGGAATGACTGTCTTCCCTTCTCTTCTTAGCCAAGTCATTTTCGAGTACCTTCTCTTCAAGGTAGTGTTATGAATTCCTCAGTCTGATTGGGTGTCCCTCATCTTTATTATCTTAATAACTCGGCATAAATGTTAGCACTTGCCTTTATGCATCATATTGTTTATTTATATATTGTTTCCACTAGACTGTGAATTCTGTAAAGATAAGAGGTTACCCTTTAGTTGCCAGTGAGTCTCTATTTATGGCACGATGCATTGTAAACAGTTGGTGCTCCACATATAATATCATTATCAATCCCCAAATGCTTTCTAGGCTTTGTTAGGTGCATAGGCACTTAGAATTTAACCACAGTCCTGTAATCTACTTCTTTCATACCTGGACAAGGAGAGACGAGTGACGAATAACGTCTAACAGCTCATATTATAAACATGCCTATCATCAATATTGCTTATTATTAGTAAACGATAAGCATAGTTTGCTGGAGAGTAGGGGATAGTCAAGAGAGCATTTCATTTTAATATTTGTGGAATTAACAGTGTATAAAATGGAGGAGTCCTTAAACTCTCAGAAATTTATCTGTTAATCCAAAAGCAAAATTTATTACAATTCATAAGAAAATGGACACCTAATAACGTTGGGTTCCTGCACGTAAAGAATATTCCATTTCTTCTTGATGCTTGCCTGTATCCTTTGAATTAGTATAGTTCGGTGCTGGATAAAACCTATTGTTAGTGTGAGCTGATTTAATAATTAAACCGTTCGTAGTAATATAAATGTTACACCTGAGAAAGGAAACTGCGGATGGGAGTATTACTATGTCTTACTAAATGAAGTGTCTATGCCAAGCGTCTAATTATATAATAAGGTAAACGTACAGTGGGATTGGAGGGTTTTCCAAGCATATAAGTGGCAGATAGCAAAAACAAAACACAATAGCACTCAAAAAGGAGAAAAGCCTAGGTCTATGCAACTGGAATATTCAAAGGAGACATTCGGGTTACTAGGTTGGTTATACAGGTTTGAGCAACGATGTATTGTGGCAGGTGGCAGGGAGTGATTCAGTATGGCCTTAAAAATCACTCAAAAGAATAAAACATAATTGATGTCTAACCTCAGTAGAATTTCTGAGTTGTAAATTACTGATTTGACTCATTAACCATTGAAATGTCTGGTTATTTTTTTCCTTTTTGTTCCATTCTGAAAAATCTAATATAATGCCTACAGTGAAGATGAGTGGATGAAATAAGAAAGGAATAAAACGATCAGGAAAAATAACTTAATTTTCTTATTAACTAATTCAAATAAAAATATAGCTCAGCCCATTTTTCTCATACATAGTTTTTCTTTTTTTATAACCTTATTAAATGGAAAGAAACTTAATTATCAATTAGAAATGGTATATTTCTGCCTTCTGTCCTCCATCTACATAGATAAAAAAAAGTCTCTATTTTCAATTTACGAAAATACAGGATATCAGGAAAATCTGTGCTTACAACCCAGATGAAGTTTCTTCTTATTTCATTTTATTTATATTTAGTATACAACACCTGGGAAATTGAGGTAGCCTGATTCCTAAAATGAATGTTGAAATTCTATGGTTTTGTCACTGATAGCGACCCTTAAAGATTAAAAACTGTGAATAGATAGATAATATATACAAGTATATGAAGACCATTATCATCTAGAGTCAAATCTTAAATTTTGGATAATGGTTTCAGAGAAATACAAATAGAGTTAACATCAAGTAGACATGTCTATAGTTCAGAATTTCAGAATTTTGTTTTTACATAGTGGGTTTGGTTCCATCCTTGAAATAACATTGGCACATCGAGTTTCTGGTTATTTGAGGATTAGCTACCTTATGTTTTGCTGAAATTCTAGTCTAATTAGTGTTTCAAAGAAATGTCTTTAATATATTTCAAAAGGCAATGTTATAATTTTTTCCCTTTCATGGATTAGATAGATGGATAAAAGATATCAGAATTGTAGGCAAACTGATTAAAACCCCTTTATATTATAGAAAGGAATGAAAAGACATGTGCAAGTTTATATAGCAAGAACGTGAAAGATAGTATGTCGACTGAACATAGAGGGAAGAAAACATCTTGTAAACATTGGGTATTTATTATTAATATGTTCTAAGACCTTTTTACTCTGCTTGAATCAATGACCTATACATATGAGTTTTGTTAGTTGTGACATTTGAATTTGCAAATGACAAAGATCCAATTCAAACAATATTAAGCAATAAAGAAAATCATTGGCTTTTGTAACAAGAAACTCTAATTACATCAGTTTAAGTTTCTTTCTATTACTGCTTTCAGACCTCCATCCTACAGCTGTGGCCTAATTCTAAGGATTCTGCAAATGGAAACACAAAAACCATCAGCCGCTCTAGGCTTCCCTCATTCTTGACATTTGCAAAATAAAGTCCCATTGCAAATCTCACAGCAGCTCTGACTGACTACCTCTGGGTCCTGGGTCTATTTCCAGATCAATCCTTTTGCTTGGGGATGGGATCTTCTAAAGGAGCAGGTTATATGATCTCCCCTGGATCTTGGGGATTGGATAAAGAACTATAGAATCATTCGGACTAAGAATAGGGGACTCAGGGTACCCCCCTAAAATTGTGAACAAAGTTCTCCTTCAACTAATCTGCCAATTCCAGATATCTCCATGCTTTTTAAAAGATGTCTTATAAAGGATATAGTTTAGTAACAGAGAGAAGCCTAGTACATACATGTATAACTTGACTTCAAAGCAATAGTTTTTTTTTCGTCTTTCCCTTTTACTTTTAACCTTTAAAAGCTATATGATTTGGGGAGAACTTGTACTTTTCTTTTTTTCTTCCCTTCCTTTTTTCTCCTTTTCGCAAGTAATACCTTGTTTGAGAAGATTTAATGTGAATTTCAAAGATTCCTATGCTATACCTATATGAAATAAAACAAATGAGAAAAAATGAAGTCAAGAGAAATTAAGATGGGGAAATAAGATAAAGGCAAATAGTAAGATGAATTTTTTTTTTTAAAAAAATGCCTTAATAGCCTAAACATTTCCTAATAGAAAATAATATATTCTGGATTGTAAGCATTCCACCAGATCAGTCATAGAAGCAAACAAATAGTTACATCCTCTGAAGAAACACAGCTATTTCTACCTCTGAGACCAAAAAGATATTTCTTTCTAGAGACCTCAGAGAAAGGAAACCATGTCATGTAATGTACAATATCATCAATATTCCTCTATAAAATACAGCTGTCAGATTTATAAAAATATTTGGGTTCAACATTTCTACAATAAATGAAGCCATTGGGTTTAAAAAAATATTTCTTAGAAGTCTTCCAATATAAGTTAATGTCTACAAAAGGGGTTAGTTCTTAGAACATAGGTCAAAATCATAACAGGACTTATAAAGGCTATATTTTATCCTAATGTCTATCATGAGCTATTATAAATTTGTAATCAGGGTACTGATATTATCAGAATTGATTTTTGATAAATCAAGGTAAATGTAAAGTCATAATTGTACTAATTTAATAAGCAATGGAAAGGGAAGACCTCTTGTCAAAGATATCGTTGTACTGAATTTTAATCTCTCTAGAATACTAATCTACTTGTTTCTAACTCCCTCTAGTTCTTCATGCCTTGGTCTGGGTCATCTCATTTAGAATTCATTCTCTAATACTGCTACATTTTCTCAAAAGTTAGGTCTTGCTACTCTGTGACCCCTCCTCAACTCGTACACACACTTACCACATATGGATATGTTTGAGTTTATACCGCTTTCCTCCCACAGAGATTGTGTCTATGATCTCTGTGTATATTTCTCCAGGGATATAATTCACAATTATGCATAAATGGATGAATAGACAAATGCATAAGAATAGAATGTGTTAGCCATGTGGAGATCAACCAAGCCTGTCCATTTCATATATTAATGACTAAAAACAGTCGCAACCCCTTTAAAATTGTATATAGGTATCTAACTTGGAGACATACAAAAATATGAGAATAGTTTTAATAAACTATACCTTGTTTTTTAAAACATATCTTACTGAAAGAAAAACCAGATTCAAAAATTAGTTAGAACGACAAAAATAACTTCATTGCATCTTAAGAAACCAGGTCATCTTTTTAAAAAGAGAATATCTACTGAACATTATCAGAGAAAGGAAAATGTTTCTTAGCAATGTAACTAACAGCCCCTCCAAACCAAGAAGACTTTCTCCTATTATTTTATGTATCTGAAAAGATGAAGCTTCATCTGGCAGGATCATTCTCACAATTAAGTGAATCAGAGTATAATAGAAAAAAAGAAGCAGAGTTTATCACAAGCTTTTTTGTTTTCTGATATTTCTTTCATGCTTCCTTTCTTTAAGTTTTGGTGGTGATGGTGGTAGCATTTAAAGACATTTGGGAATGAGTACATAATAGTCCACATAAGTGATATAACTGAAATTGGTTCACTTGTACCTGCTCAAGTGCCTGTGGTTGGTTGCAACACTTACAAAGACTATTGATTATAATGGTGAATGGAAGTGTCTTACACTTCAGAAATGAAAAAAAAAAATGACTTTGAGCAAGACAGCCATCTACTTCTTAGAGACCAAATTGATTAATCCCTGTCAACACCTATAGATTTCACCTTAAACTCTGCTGGTTTTCCAAGGCTACTAGGCACTAGGTCTTAAGCAGACAGAGCAAAGAGTGGGGAGACATTGACATTGTCTTAAATTACAGTGACTCAGTTTGGATCTGAATGGTTGAGTAGAAACCCAAAATAAAGATGGATAAAAATAAATGTCAGGAAACATGGAAAATATATTTTATTAAATATAATATATTTCATCACTGTAGTACATCTCTCAAGATGTTCTAGTAATTGAGGATCGTATGAAATGGTATATAAAACAGTGCTATTGATATTGTCACCTATAAATTAGGAGGTGAATGATAAGGATTTTCTGCAAAAGTATTCGTCAGTTACTTTTTGCAAAACTAAATAGCTTTTATTTTTTGCTTGTTAATTTAATTATTGCTATCTTTTTAATTCTAGAAATTGGATATTTGTTTCCAGGGGTTTTTTTTTCTTTTCTTTTTTTTTTTCGTCTTCAGCTAACCAAATCAACAGCTGAAAAACCTGGTTGAAACAATTGTTCATTTGATACTATTAGAACCAAAAACATAGCAAAGAAGAATGTTGTCCCTCTCTGTGTGTTAAATCCTCTCTAGGTTATATTCTGGGAGCAGATAAAATGACTTTCCATCCAGGGGCATGCTTTTGTCAGGTGCTTTAACTCTCGCCAGAGAATATCAAGCCTACCTCCAGGCATGTGAGTTCTTAAAGGGTGTGGGTCTGCACCGCAGTGACAAAACAGAGTAGCTGTGCTCCCAGACCTAGTCTGTGAGTAACTTCAAATTCATTGCCATTTCTTAGAACTATATAAAGTCAGGCTGAGGCACACAACATTTATATAAGTTTGTCTAAAGCAGCCTCTCTTAAATATATTTGACTGTGGAGACTTTTCTAATGTGAGAAACATAGCTGGGGACACTTCATGTACAGGAGTGGCCAGAGGAAAGATGAGCCAACATGAAGGATGAGAAAAGCACAGGGAACTGGAAAGGATTCCTGAAAGGAGCGAGGTAATGGAAAAATAAGGAGAAGAAATTTCAAAAAAGGACATTTTCTGTGGCCAAAGTTTTGTCCTTACTTTTTCCTGACATCTGAAATGTTAACACTGTCCCTTCCTGTCTCATGGAAGGAAGGATGAGAAGAGACCTTATGCATCTGTGCTGCGATCTTCAATTTTAATTAAAAAATTCCAATTGGAGAAATACAGTCTAATTTGTGCCCACAAACTTCAGCAATTCTTCTTTCTGAGAAGTGGAGTCGTTTGAGTTTAAGTCTGACCCATTCTTGGAGGAAGAAACTGAGGAACAGGTAGTAAAAGAAATTGAGTTCCCTTCAGAAATCAACGATAAAAATAACTTCTTATTATGTTACATACCATTATTTCTAATCCTGATTCCAGATATTGTACTATTTTACACATGTTCTATGATCTAGTCCTGAAAACAACTACATAAGGGAGGTATTATAATTAAATTATAATGTAGAAAACTACTTACTTAGAGTAATAAAGCTGGTAATAAAGCAATAAAGGAGAAGAGATACCATTCAAACAGAGGCGATCTGATTCCATAATGTATGGTCATCTGGTTGTCTTGTTTCTACCATATTATGTCTAAACACTAAATGTTTGCAGAAAGTTTTTCTTTGAATACTAAAGAATTGTTAAGAAAATCTGTGTACATACACCTGCCCAACAGAACCTTTTGTCTGAAAGAAGAGCCTGAGGTCACAGTTTACTGACTACACTATATTACCAGCTCTCTTGCCCTAGAATGGTCCCTTTAAGTACTGCAAGTCAGGGATGTGCCACTCTTTCCACCCCCCAATCACCCTGTCTTTGAATGTCTTTTAAACCAGCTTGAGTAATTTACCAAAAATCCTTTTTGAAATTATTAATATGCCCTCACTCCACATTTAAACTGAATTAAATATTCAACAGTTTTTTAAAAAGCACTCTTTTAACTCAATATATTGGGGATGCAGACAAAACAAAAATCAAAGAGATGTGAGAACATCTGCCCATCTTTTTTATTCCCTTGTTGCACTCATCTCTGAAAATAGTAACAACAACAAAAGCAATGGCAACAACAAAAAAACCCACAACAGACTTAGAGTGTTTCTTATATTCCAGGCCCCATCCTGTTAGTAGTTAGGCAGGCATGAGCGACAGCTGTGGAGGCCCAGCTCTGTAACCATAGAAACCTCCCTCGATGACCTTCTTAAAGGACCTCCCAGAAATACCATCCCCTTCAGGGTTATAAATTAACCCAAATCCTAGGGTACAAAGGCCATAAAAGCTGCTGCCTTAACCAGCCACAAATGTGTGCACAGAAAGTACTACCAAAAACTGCCAATGACCTCAGCCTCCTTATACCATCATTATGACTATGCCCGGAAGTTCATGACTCTAATAACAGACTGGAGTCTGGGTAAGCACATGCGTGGTAGGCAAAGTGTCATATAGCAGCCAAGTGTCAGTCGAGGTGTCTTCACATGCAGATCATCTAGTACAGCCCTTGTACCCTCTCATTACTGCCCAAATATAAACAAATCTTCCCATTTCTGCATTGTTACAGCTCTCTTTACTGAAAACCCACTCCAAAGCATCCTGTCTTTTTTTTCACCTCCCAAATGCCACAGGGCTGCAGCCTTCCTTAGCACGGCCTGTCTCCTTCTAAAATGTACTTTCAATAAATCTTACCTTTTCTAAATCTCGTTGACCTGTAATTCTTTACAGCGTCAGCGGGGAAGAACTGAGGACCCCCTCCCATGCCGCCGGGGCAACGCTGGATTTCACATCACCTCCTCAGTAACAATTCGACATTCGAGGTCCCAAGGAAGGACGTTCTTCTATCCTAACATTCTTTCTTAGGTTGAAGGTAACTGTTAATGGGTATGATGTAACAAGTATCCTTAAATTAGCTCAGGGCTTCACCTTTTCCACATCCTCCGACTTCTATTTGTTTTTCTTTTGCTTTGATTTCTCCTCATAGACAAGTTGCATCAGAAATTCTTCATCTGAATGAAAATATATCTTCAGTCCTCTTGTAGTAAAATATTTTGGTTTCAGAATCAATCAATGATTCTTCTTCCTTATTTACTTATTGTATGTCACTATACCAATACTAATTGTATTAAGTCAGATGGGTCTGAGCGTGAATCTTGGCTCTGTCAATTACTTGACTGCAGGCTTGAGGAAGTGACTGTATCTCTCTGGGTCCCTGTTTTTCTATCTGTAAAAGTGTGTAGAGAATGCTGTCTTGGAATTATTGGGAGGGTTAAGAAGATAATTATAATGCGTGGCAGTCAGCAGACACTAAATGAACAATAGGAATTGTTTTTTATATAGGCTACTCCTTTTTTTTCATCTATTAAATTCACAAATATGTGAATTGATAAGAGTAATAATTTATCGAATTTACGATTATAATTTACATGATCTTATCAAAAGTTTAAAATAGCTTATATAATGACTTTAAAAAATAAGGTTATAACCTAAGTACTAAGTTATAATTCTAACACCTAAACAAAACATCAAATAAATTGTATCTTTTTTTTTATTTCACATTTCCCTCAATTTGTTAAATATGCTTGCTTGTAATGAATTAAAGTGCCCAAAGTAAAATACGTGTGTAATACCTATGCATCTATGTAGGTATCTTCTATTTACAAACACTGTGATACAAAGTGGGTTTTTATTTTCTTTTCTGATTTTTTTGTTCTTGTCATTGTATTTCTATTGTTTTTTGAAATTTCTATTTTTTTTTATTGTTTCCATTTGTTATGATATTCAGAACTCCTCATCCTAGGGAAAAGAAAAGCCATAAATAGTGGATAAATTGATTCTCAAAATCCTTACGAGAAATCTTGGGATCTAATTTTTCTCAGCCAGGGCACATGTCCCCTCCTTTGTCCCCCAAACCCTTAAGACTCTAGGTTTGAATCTTGAATTGTGGTAGAGCCTTGTTCTCCACATAACCACAGCAGAAAACATAAACTTGGCGTTAGGTATAAAGAACTGTCTACAGTAGTAGTGCAAATGGTGGGTATCCTGAGTCAGTTACCAATTAGTATTCCCAAGTGGGAAACAGTAGTTCTCTTGGATGACTAAGGCTTCAGACACAGAAGCTTCCTGCCATATCTTGCTGTAGTTTATTAAGTTCTGCACTGAGTCCTCGAGGCTTTCCCTAGTCATTAGACTCCAACACTATGATTTACAGGCTGTCGTATTCTCAAAGTGATCACCACTGATAAACTTTGAGAAATAGTAGATTCTACATGTCTAAATGAGGGAGAATGAAGGGTCCTGTGGAATAACAATAATAAACAAATACACCCAGATATATTACAGTTATGCTGTATGCAAAGTCACTTGGTCATACCTGGAATAACTCTGAAGTTTGTAACTCTCCGTCAACCAGATTAGTGACTGGAGAAATATCATAGCTTATATATTATAAGAACATGAAGTCAAATGTATGAATCAAAAGTCGAGCTTCACGCCAATTATTTGTTTGTCCTTGTAAAAGCTATTTAACCTCTCTGTGTTTTAGTTTCCTAATATGTAAAATTGAGATGATAATAATAACTATTTTGCAGGGTCGTTTTGAACATTAAAAATGGTAATACATACACACCCCTTGGAAAAACACCAGGCCCAGGATTAACATGCAATAAATGTTTGGGGTGTTTATTGTTGCTGCTGGTACCCTAAACCAACTGAATAATTTAAGACAGTATTAAATAAGACTCAGCAATTTTCATGGATATCTACATTTAGTGGTTAATAATGTGATCAAAATAGTTCATTCCATTCTATTTTCAATGAGTTTTGCAATATGTAAGACTACATATTTTATTTTTCTATTCTCTCAATATTGCCTAACAGAAAACACTTGCTACTTGGAACTCCCTTCACTTTTCTTTCCATTGTTTCTCTTTATTGGTTGTGAGTGACTGTCCCTTGAGTTACTGCCTCCTTTTCACCCCACAAACCCATCATACAAAAATAGCCGCATAGTAACTAAGTTAAAGGTGCTCTTGGCCTTCAGTCTCATAGGAGAGGGCATACTGATTAGGTATTAATAAACACTGAGGTACATGGTATGGTACATGGAGGTGAAGAACATGTGACCTTTGTGTTGACAAATCTTTGGGGTCATGAGCAATCTCCACTTATGCATAAACTATCACTGGACTTTAACACCTTGAGTTACCTTTAATTGTGAGTATTATATATTAATATATTTTGAAAACATTTTAATTATTGTAGCAAATAATTGCATCAATATGTATTGGAAATACCATTTTTACAAAATTTACATATATTTTCATTTATCTTTTACATTCCTGTACTTATGCCTTCCCGCATTAAGTCAGAGGCATTCATTTGACTCGGGAAAGTTGAAACAGGAATAAAAAAGAGGAGGTCAATAGTCAGCTTTTAGAATCCAAAACTGTCTTTCTTTGAGTTAAAACATAAGAATCTTAAAAGCCAGGTTTTATCAATAGAGAAAAGGAGTTTCTAAATTGCTTTAAGTTCCATTAACATATTGAGAAATGGACTTAGAAGACTAGAGAACAGAGAAATCTCACATTTTAGAGAGAATAGCCCTTGTACCTAAGCCGTGAATTTTAGTTTCTCTGGGGCAGAAGAAAATTACGATCTAGGGAAATCCGTGATATAATCCAAGAAGTGGTAAGTATCCTTCTTCCTCAGTGGGTTGTGAGAAGTGAAAGGGAGAGTGAGAAAAGGTAAGTATGGGAGATATCTCGAGAGCATCAGGGCACAGGCCGTATCATTCCCTGGGTAAATCTCTTGTAGGAATCTGAAAGCCTGGGCATATCTGACAAGCCTCTCTCTAGACCAAATCCAACCATCTTCAAGTGATAGCAGAGTGGTGGTAAAGAGAGACAGCTAGATAGATGAGTTTGAAGCAACTTGCCTGTGAGGTAACCTCGATTTCCTGCAGCCTGGCTGTATGATAAGTGTCCTAGTGAGAAGACACAGAGGTGCTAAGAGGGGCAGTGGACTCGAAAATAGACAAACAGGCTGCAATGTAGTGAACAAAATGGCTGTTATCATGGACTCTGAATGTCAGATCTGGGACCTCTTTATTAAAAGCGGTCACCAGTCCAAAAACTAGAACAGACAAGCCACTGTGCATCTGAGAACAGAGAAAAATCACAGGACAATCACTGAAACTGAATTCTTCCTCTCCCCTGCTGCTGGGAGAACAAATCATCCACACTCGCATATACTTCGTGAATGCAAGTTTTCCTTTTTACCCATGAGAGTAAATATAGCCCAACCAAGTCCCCAGGTTCCTTACTGCAGAGAATCAAGAAAATGGGAGAGAAACTAGAAGACAGAAACTTTACTCGAATTAGACTGATTTGCATATAACAAAGATAAAATCTAAACGGAAAAAATAACAATTTTTATTGCCAAATTTAAATTTGTTCTTGACCCTGTGTGTGAGTGAAGAGGTTGGGTGATTGAGATGAGAATGATTTGTGCAGATCATAGCAATTACAGCATTGATGGAAGAAGCCACTACTCAATATCGAAAATGAGAAAGTTGAATTTGTTGCCTGTTAAGCAAGGGAGAGCTGTTTGTACCCCATAGTCACTTTGAACAAAGCAAAGAATTTGATATATATTTTATAGAGTTTAGAGAAGCAAGGAGTTCAGAGACTGGCAGACTTCAGAAATGGAGTGTTTAGGAACTGGTTGATGATCTGGGGAGATATTGTCCTCCTAATAAATTTTCTTTTCTTCTTTAATTTAATTCAAATTAGGTTTCCTTCCTTGCAATCAAGGAGTCTTCTACATCATTTGACTGAATGTAACTGTACAGAATTTTGATACAGGGGAGGGGGAAAAGTTTTCAACCTGAATATCTACTTCTTGGATTGGTACTAGTTGAAAATTGATATGAACAATGATTTATTGTCTAATTTACTTTATTTTCTGAGAAAATAGTGTGCAAATCTCAAGAAAGGAGTCATAATCTTATTTCTTAACTGGATCTCCATCAGCAGCTAAAAGACTACAGCACTAGAGGGTAATAAATCAGCTTAATATGGTATTGACTAATGGTTTTAGAATTTTCAAAGTGTCTATATTGTTCTAAATCTTGTTAGGATTTTACGCTGCATTGATATGATTTCTTTTTGTAAAAAGTATATGCTCAAAACTTGTTGGTGACCTTCCAATTTCATTTTTCTTCTTCTTCCTTTTTTTTTTTTTTTTTTTTTTGCTAAACTGAAACCATGGCAACCAGTAGATGGAACATTTTTTCCCCTGTGTTAAAGGGATCTCATTTTTATTGGACTAACCCTCTTTCAGATAGATGTCGCTTTACTACAGATATATAACAGGAATATATTTTCCTAAACCTTGAAATAGATCTGAATATATTATGTTACATACTTTAATACCATCTAAATTTAAGTGGTTAAAAATACATAATAGTTATTTTTAATTCACTTTTTTTCAACAGTTGTCAGAATGTTTTACAAAACAAAACTGCCATTTCTTTAACATGGCATGTTCTCTTTTCCCTTGGTAAACTATAAGAAGTAAAAATAGGACTAGGCGACTAAATTCTCCAGCATGGGTCATGATTCAATGGAACTACAGTCTGAACCTGATTAGATTTTCTGTGGATTACATATAAGCATGCAGCAACTTAGTTGTGCTAATGCAAAGAAGGCATTTCATTTAGTTTAAGTGTAAGATCCATCTGTGGGAACTACTTTCAGAATAATACTAATTGAAAAAGCAGCATCATGATATACATAGAGCCTCTCTGGCTGGAAATCAAGATACCTGGGATCTGGATATATTTCAGTTGTTCATTCAAGAAATATTGATAGAGTGCTTGCTGTATGCCAGGCACTGTGCCACACACTGGAATATAAAAAGCTGACTAATCCAAAAAGTCCTCAGCCCTCATGGAGTGTGATGTAAGAGATACAGTGATAACTGCTATGAGGTATGATATTCGGGTACAATGACAGAATAAAAAGGGTATAGAGGTGTTTTAGAGTGTTTGACATCCCACCTCCCCAAGATATCTACATCCTAATTGCTGGAATCTGTGACTATGTTACCTTTTACGTCAGAAGGGACTTTGTAAATGTGATTGAGTTAAAAATCTTGAGATGAGGAGATGATCCTGGATTATCCAGGTGGGCCCTATGTAA
This sequence comes from Pteropus medius, assembly GCF_902729225.1. Taxonomy (NCBI): domain Eukaryota; kingdom Metazoa; phylum Chordata; class Mammalia; order Chiroptera; family Pteropodidae; genus Pteropus; species Pteropus medius. Next base: position 91,895 of record NW_024345917.1, on the reverse strand, counting down.
TCACAAATGTCCTTATAATAGAGACAAAGGAGGGTCAGAGTCACAGAAAGAGATGTGAAGATGGAAGGAGAGGTCAGAGAGGAGAAAAGATGGTACACAGGTGGCTTTGAAGATGGTGACAGAACTGTGAACCGAGAAATCAAAGTGGCCTCTAGGACCTGAAAAAGGCAAGGAAACACATCCTAGGTCCCTAGGCCCTCCAGTAGGAACTTTGGCCTGCTGATACCTCCATTTTAGCCCAGTGAGACCCTGTTTCATTTCTGACCTACAGAACTACAAGAAAATAAACCATGTTGTTTTAAGCCACTAAGGTTGTGGTAACTTGTTACAGCAGCAATAGGAAACTATTACCACTTGAAAGCATTTTCTGCAGTAAAAACAAAAGTCTTAGATATGATTCTATGAATAAATCTAAATGTAGACAATGGACTTTAAGGTAGTATTTTCTCTAACTACGACATCAACAAAGTCATAAAGAGTAAACGCACATATACATAATACTGTTCTAAATATTTCTTGCCTGTTTTTTAGTGGTTCACTTCCATATGTCCCTTTCAATATCCATAGTTCTCGAAATCACATTTTTATCTGTCTGTTTTACCTTTTACCTTCTCTTGCCTTTATCCCAAGTCTCTTGTAAATTCTTTCTCTCTCTCTCTCTCTCTCTCTCTGCCTCTCTCTCTCCCTCCCTTAAACATTTGAGACCTTTCCATTCAGAAAAATTATAGCAAGAGTCCCCAGCATTGTGTTGGTAAAGACTCATATTTTGTTCTAGAATTAAACATTTTTTTTCTTTTCTCCTTTCTATTTAATGATTTTCATTCAGTGAAGCCAACAAATACCTTGCTGAGTGGGATAAGAGCCAACGATGTAAAAAGAAAAATGCAAGTGTCATAAATAGTGCTTAAGTAGTGTGTATCTGGGGACACTGAATGTACTTTCAAAATTATATTCTCCAAGGACTGCATGTTAAATGCCAGACTTCAGAATTAAAATCCTTGGTAAATTGCCTTGACTGTTATCTACTTTTTTAAAAAATTTTATTCCATGAGCTAGTGATTCTCTTGGTCTGACAAGTTTTAATCACATGCTCAGGATCTGAATCTGAAAGTCTCAAAAATGATTCCAAATATTACGGCCAATTCACAAACAAACTAGTGACACTGTCTACTAAAAAAGTCCATGTGGAGAGTTGCTCATGTGTGTGAAACAGAAGGTTAAAATAACCATTTCCCCCCAAAAAGCAACTTTATAATACATTCTGTATGCAACCCACATGCCTTAGAGAAATCTCCTACATAGCAATCACTCTGGAGTATCTCATCCAAGCAAAGTAAAAGAAATGAGTGTGTGATTCTTTGCTTTTTTGAAGTGGTACCAAGTAATCTGAGTTAATTTTTTTTTTCAACTTACTAAAATGGTTTTTTAAAAAGCTTCGATAATCTTTTAAAAGTAGTGGGGAAAAGTTCTGCATTTTAAGAAAACAATACTTTTGAGGGCTCAATGAATCCTTCCCATATAACTCTCTTTTTTTGCTATTTGCTAGCTTCTTTGCCCTTTTATTGTTGTTCCATTCTCTTGAGTCACTCGGCGAACCAAAACAGACCATACTTCAACATCTCAAAATTTTGGAAAACATGTTTGCTGCTCACAATACAAACCTGACTCCTCACCTGTGGTTGAAACCTTCGGTTAATTTACAACAGAGGAATCAAGTTTATTATGCCCATATTGTAAATATATGGATAAAAGGTAAAAATAGCCAGTAAAACAAAAACGATTTTTGCTGTTTGAAATGATTAGGAATGTGCTGTCACTTAAATTTCTTTGATTTATCCAGATGCGATATTTTAAAAAATTGAACTTTAGTCTTCTTTTCCTTTAGGAAACAACTATATACATCTAAAAATCCAGATGATCAATAACATTAGTGATTTATTGAAAATATTCCTGTATATGAAGGAAAAGTAAAACAACACTTTTAGCTAATTGTGTTTCCAAATTAAATCAAATGTTAAAACATGTCTTGAAAAGGCTGCTGTGCCTGAATATGATAAATTGTGAAACATTAATTTGAAAAAAATGCCATATAAAAATACTAAATTTAAAAGTTTTAAATTTAACATTTAAAAATATTAAATTAATGGACACCGAAGGCCCTGTGACTTACTGCTGATATTTTCTAGGAGTAGCTGATATATCACTGCAGGATATTAAGGAAATGCTAGGCATCCTTAAAGATTAATTATTTCTGCAAATGTCGAATTGTGGCAGTTTTCCATAGGCTGATTTTTAATTTGAATACACTTTCCATTTTTTTAATAATAAAATTATTTTGCATCTCATCTGTCCTCTCCTGGCAGTAGTGCCAATCTGCACTGATTTTTGGTATATTTTCCCTCTTTATTGCCTTTCCATATTATACAGCATTGCTATGCATTAATTTCAAACAAAAGTACATGACAATTAGACACCTTTACCTCTGATGAAAGGGAATTTGAAACCCTCCTGAAATGAAAGCAATCCTTGCGAACTCTACTAAAATATGAAAAAAATTACTATTAGGCATTTTAATTGTGAAATTTATATCCAGCATCTGTGCTTGCAGTTTTCTTAACTAAAGCAACTTCTGATTCACTTCTATAAATGTTTGCCTTTATGATATCAATTCTACATGACACTCATTATATTTCTAAAAAATAGATTTGTGAAGTGAAGGTAATCTGGTTTGTGGGCACTGCATATTTATTTTATAACCACTAACATGTAAATTATATACTATTGTTTCAAAAAGTTACAAATTTTCTTCAGAGTACTTATATGAAATCTTAGTTTTCCACTGTTTATAAAAGATAAGTAATCGTCGTTAGCTGATTATCCAAGTTCTCGCAAAACTCTTATGCTGCAGAAACTATTCAATGAATATAACAATTTATGTTCAGGAGGTGAATGGCCTTTTTATTTTGCCTAAAGAAAAAACAAGGAAGAAAGAGATGGTTCCCCAGCCCAGTCTTTATTTCATGTCATAGGTTTAAATTAACTGCCAGTTCTGAACTCAATGCCTTGTACTAAATCCATTAGGGAAGAATCAGAAGGTCAGTGCAAATGTATTTAAGATTAGAAGACAGGTTCAAAGGTTTATTACCGGGATCTAAATTTTCTATTAATTCAAGGATATTGTAATCAGAAAAAAAAACTATGCTATCTTGGCAGCCTGGTGCCCTAATGGCGCTGTGGAACATGCCATCATGGTGCATTTGTCTCAACAGGGATTTGGCAACATATAAACTTGTCCTGTTAAATCTACAAAATTCATTTTTATCTTTTTCTTTCCACACTCCTAATCTGTAAAGTTTTCCTATTCAGTCTGGCAAACTTTAGTCTATTTCCCAAGGCCAAGTTTTAGCTTGAGAAACGTTTAACATATATCTCTCTGGCACTGGCAACTAAAGTAGTCAAACGGTAATTGAATAGATGTACTTCCAAATTTATCCCTTCTAGAGACTTTGAAATCATGTCAAATATTCTTAGAATATTCCTAAAATGACATCATTTTTTGCATATTATGTTCTGAACACATTTAAAGTAGGCTAAGGTAGCTATGATGTTCAATAGGTTAGATGTATTAAATACATTTTCAATTTATGATATTTTCAACTTACAGTGGGTTTATCGAGAAGTAGTAGCTCATCATAAGTCGAGGCGCATTTGTATACACTATTAGAAGAGAAGAAAGAAATAACAACTTGTATATACAACTGGTATAGAAGTTAATATTTTTGTAAAAGGAGAAAAAAATATAATTTTATATGTGTAAAAAAGGATCACTATGATCAGGTAGGGTTCAGTCTATCCACCTAAGAATTATTCAATATTTGAGTATGGTTTTATTTGTAAATTATTTGATTATCTGAAAAATCCAATATAGACAACAAAATATTATGTAAATAAGTTATGAATGTTTTCTAATAAACCAGTATTAATTTCTTAATTAAAATCAATAATCAATAAAAATCATTTTAGAAGAGAAAAAAATCAGAGGAATAAACCAAATAAAAAATATACAGTCAATATGAATAAAAATTTTAAAGCATTGAGACAAAACAAAATTTAGTAAAACGGAGATATGTCATGATCTTGATTTAAAACATTTAATATTGTTTAAAAACTTTATTTCCAATCAATATCTAAATTCCAATTGTGATTAAGTTACATTAGTACCTGGAGCTTAGAAAACTGATTCTAAATTCAGTCTGAAAGAATAAAAATGGCAATAGCCTAGACAGTAAAATAGTTATGTCATGAAAAGATTTGCTGACCAGCCCTAGAGACTGTGGTTAGCAGAGTGTCTCCAGCTATTAGCTTCTTTAGGGTCTATCTCAGCTTTTGAGTTGAGCTCACACTCATATTACCCCCAGAAAATAAAACAAGTAGCTCAGATTCCTATGTCACTCACCACTACTACCCACTTTGGCCTTTTTTCAGCTTACATCTGTCTCTGTATGAGAAGTCTTGAATCACTAGCTAAAAGAAGAAAAACCTGGGCTTATTTGGTGATATCACCTTAGAATATGGAACGGTTCTAGAAAGGTATATGTAGTGGCCATATCACAGGCACTTTCAGGAGTGACCTTAAAAGAGTGTAGAGGGGAAATCTTCCCAATGAGTAGAACTCAGAACAATACACCTAACCTAGACATTGACTTTATACTAAAATGAGAAATGGCCACAGGTTAGAATATATATGTATTCACAAGTGGCAAAAGGCCTGGTCAGCTGACCAGCATCCTCCAAGGAGAAAGATTGAAAGATTGGAGACAAGAAGGTCAGGAATAAAGGCATATAGGTGGACATTAGAGTAGGAACTAAATGAGAATAACATATGCTTGTTGGCACATCCAGGGTAATGGCTTACTTTATATACAATTTGTAAAATTCTCCTATATTTTTCATCAGCCCTTTTGTTTGTGAAAAAGATGAGAATGTAAATATATATCTATGTATATAGAAATATATCTTTATATGTAACTATTAAGTTTTTAATTTAAGTTGGTATACAATCTTATATTGTTTATATTAGTTTCAGGTGTATAATATAATAAGTCAACATTTTTATACCTTACAGTGTGATCACCTGCTAATTCTAGTAATCATCTGTCACTGCGTAAACTTATCACAATATTCTTGACTATATAACTATTTTTGTAATTAAAGTGAATTTTCACTTAATTGTATAACTGTTCCTCCAAAGACTATTTGACAAGCTTTAAACTTTGGCTCTTGCCTATTTATAGCTGTAATCCTTCAAATGAACCCTTCTATCATTGCACCCTCCAGTCCTATTGGCTGTAAATAGTTTTGGATGAAAATGTGAAAATGACATCCAATATGTTCTAACAGAATCAAGTCTGGTCAATGCAGAGATTCTTTACAAAATTACAACTTCATTTAGAGAACAAGATGTTCAATTACAAGAGATGAAACATAATCAACTATTATGTCATTCACTGATTCTCTGTTCAGCTGAGAACTAATGATGTTTTAAAATATTTTTAAACATAATATTTATTATAGAGTATTTCATGTTTATCGTAGAAAAATTGGCATCAGGAAAAAATGAAGGAAAAATTCATACAACTGTAACCACACAGATCATTACTATAATCTATTTGGAACATTTTTTTTTTCTATATACATACACATACATGTATTTGGTTGTGGAATTTCATACTCTTATATTATTACAAAAGGCTCCTTGAAGATAAAAGAACATAGGATATGAATTGCTTGTTAATTTGTGTTTATTGTTAAAATTATGGTAAACCAAATGAGAAGGTTTTATTTAGCAGTTAATCAACTAACCAAATATGTCTGCTGACCAATGACCAATAACATTAGTATTTATTCTACATTTTTATATTATTACAAAGAAAGATTAATAGGTATCATGTTTATACCTACAAGTATGCAGCTAACTCAGAGCTAATATTCCATGAAGACTTATCATTTTTAAAGTCATCGTATTATTTTTTTGTTGTCTTTTATCAAGTTCATTTTAGAAACAGAACTAAAATAACCACACACTAATCTTGTTTTTATCTTAAATTCTGAAGGACTGTACTATAGAATAAAGAAGGGGTAGATGGTTTTTATGAGTAAGTAGGAAAACAGACAAACTCTATTTTCAGGTACCAGGAATTATATGATAAATGCTTTCACATTAAAATGAATACATTTAATATAATTCAGATGTCAATTATATTAAATGTTAATGTAACAGACACTGCCTAAATTATTTCATTATCATAATGCAAAATAAGTATTTCTCTTTCACATTCATCTACCCTTCTTCAGACTGATATCACAGTTAAAGATTGATTTAATGAAAGAAAATCATGCACATGACTGTAAAATTATCATTATTAAATATATATAGTTCAAAGGGCAAACAATTATCTTAGTATTTTCATAGCAACTGAAGTCTCAGCCAGTTTTGGAGACCAGCAGTTAATAGATTAAAGAATATTTTCTAAGCAGGTAATTTGTTTTAAATCACTATAATTTAACGTCTCCATATATTACAAAACTCGAGTATTATTTCGCTTACTCAAGGATTTAACTACCATTTTTTTCACTTTTGTCAATTAATACCAAGGTGGGTACTGCAAAAATTAATAATGCTGCATGTATATAAAGCCTTGTAAACAGCACTCTCTTGAGCTCTAGCTGTTTTTACCCACTACTCTTGAGACTTACTTCATAAACTGAAAGAAAAGCTATATCAGCAAATTATAAAATGCTATTTGCTCTGTTACTTGGTTGAGACAGGATTTGTCTAATCCTGTTTCCAGAGGAGCTGCAGTTGAATTACGAAGAGGTAAAAAATAACAACAGTAATTGCAATAGAAAGACCAAACTCGGGATATCATGGAATAGGAGAAATAAATTTCCAGAGTTTATAGAAAGAGTAGTCAATGCTGCTTTCTACCTCCTTTCAACAACACTTAAAAAAAAAAAAAAAAAAAAAAAAAAGTGCAGGTAATCCAAAAGGTCGCTCTATCAGGTAAACTTAGGCTTGGCTGTGAATATGAAGAATCCAAAAGAATAGTGGGTTAAACAAGATAGAAGTTGATTTTTGTTTTAAATAATAGCCTGAACAGTTGTTCCAAAGAGTATACAGCAGTTGCAGAAGACTGTTCTGTTGCGCTACCATCCTTACATGTACTTTGATTGTGGTCAGGTGCCTGTTCTAACACCAAACATCATGCCTGCCTTCCAGCTAACTGTAAAGATGAAAAGGTAGACAAAGGATTTCTCCTCTAAAGAAGCATTCTCTCTTTAAGGAAAGTTCTCAGAATTTGTTTATAACCTCCAATGTGCAGAGTTGAGTCACATGGCCACAATTAGATGCAATGGAAGATGGAAAATATAGTTGGTTCACTGTATACCCAACTAAAAATCAAGAGTTTCACTAGTGTAGATAAAGGAAATAGAGCAGTCCTTGATACAGCCACAGACATTTGCAAACTTGCTGTCATATGTCTTTTGGAGACTAAGCAATATTAATGCAAATGTATATGGAATTATACAGGCAGGAATGTGCAAACAGAGTAAACATGAAATATCTCAGGGGAGGCATCATTTTTCTTTGATATTAAGCAATTTATAATTTCTTATGTTAAACTAAATACAATTAAAGTTTTCCTTTCAAATAGCTTACTTTTTTCATTCATTTTTAACTACATAGGTAATTGAAACTTTTGCTTTATTTTATAATGTAAACCTAATCATACTATATGTTTTGAGAACCAGGTAAAGTGTTTCAAATAAAAAAGGGGAGAAAAGATATTAAAATTCAAAGATGTTAAGACTGAGGGAGTAGCAGATCTGGAGTATTAAGCCTTGTTTGCGTGATGAAAAAAAGCTGGTATTCTTTCCTTAACCCCAAACTGTTTCCCTCCTTACTGTTTCTTTCAGATATACACATATAAGCTTTCGAACAAGTCTGTGGAGTGCTTTTCCTATTGTAGTGTCTGAAAATATATAGCTTATTATTAGCTTTGATAATACATGTGCATATTACATAGATAATATATAGTTTACTATTACTTTTGATTGCTGAAAATCAAGATAATCTCAAAAAGTTTAAAAAAGGAAATAAAAATCATCCATAATCTAACTCCAAAAATATATATGTTGAATGTGTTAACATTTACTCTTAGTATCTATAATTTGGAACATATTTTGTTCCAAATTCTGTTCCTTCTTTGTGTCTGTAAAATATTTGTAATATAATCTCACATTTTAAATAAAATCCAGTTTCATACTTCCATTAAGTTATATCCATAAAGATGGATAATTTATTGGATGAATGTCCATATTTTTGCGACTTAAGTTTATTAAACATTGACTTCTGCTAATTACATTCAATGCCATCTCTTGGTAAACAACCACGATTATTTATTTAATATAAATTTCTATAAACAGACTTGATTAGACAAAAAAACATGCTGTGTTTCAAGGATTTTGATGCTTGCTGAAAAAAATCAACTCTTCAGAAATTTTTAATAATTGGTTTTCCCAACAATGCCTGTTATACAGCACCCTTGCCAACTGTGTATGGAAATAATTAATTAATTTGCAATGTGTTTTTGACAAAGTAATTTGCCATTCTTCCTTTAATTGATATTTATTTGATTGCTAATATTTTTCATATGCTTGAATTGTTTTCCTTTGTGAATTGTCAGTTAAAGCTTTTTTTCCCAGTTCACCATTTTTAATTTTCCTTCTGATTTAGAAGACCGTATCATATTTCTCTGTTACATTAATAAATTAAGCACTCAAAAGTGGCAGTCTTTATGAGGTTTCCTATTCTATAACCTAAGGGTTATATATGTGGTTTACTTTGCATAGATACCATTGGATCGACAAAGTTGAAAAAAACCTGGCATTTTCAGGACTCTAAAAAATAGAATGTTACTAATTAATTTCCAAGTATTTAAGTGTGTATTACCTGCTGATTATGTTAAAATGCAGATTCTGATTCCTGGGTCTGAGGTGAGGCCTGAGATTCTGCATTTCTAATAAGGTCCCAGATGGTGTCCAGCTGCAGCTTTTCTGAACATAATTTGAGTAATATGGTTGGTTCTAGAATACTTGAAACAAATGTAACTTAGCAACAAGAGTTTACTTCTGGGAGTTACCAGATCTTTCCCTAATGTAACTAAAGTCTAGTTTATAGATGTAAAATTGACTACGGCAACTTGATTATAATGCACCTTTTAAATTTAGACATCGATATTTTGTTTGAACTGAAAGAGTGCTTTTAGGTAAAGTTTTAAAAGGCTAGGTAAATTATTTGTGCCTGGGGAAACCCAGTCTCTCCCGTGCCAATCTTTGTGAGCTGGGGTTGCCCAACCCATATACACCAGCCAGCTTCTGTGAGACTACAGAGCTTGTGTCCATCATTCACTGCCCCCACCCATTTAGCCCTATAAAGTGGGCAAGACAGGCAAGCAAATGTCCTGTGCTGGTACTATGACACCTGCTAGGATCCATATTAACAGTGCCAGCTTGGTTCTATAACCCGACGAGGAGGAAACAATTTATATTCCGACAAGACATCTCTCTCCATCAACAGTGTTGTGCTGTCCGCCTGGGTCAACTCCTACATGGTGGAGTATATAGAAATTGTAACCCTCTTTAGCTAGGGAACATTTTGTTTCTTTTGTACCAAGTCTTAGGCAGGCAGGAGGGTGCCATTAAGTTCTGTCAGTGGTTCATAATATAATAGCTGCTTATTACTGTAACCTTGGGAGCTTTTAAAGATATAAATACCTGGACCTCATCCCAGACCTAGGTGGTCCCAGGCGTGCACATTACTTTGAAGCACTTCCTATGGTTTAAATACATAGCCATGGTTTTAAGTCTCTGGGCTAGAGGGAAAAGAACATGCTATAGCTCTGAAAATAAACACTAACCGGACTGAGGTATGAAGAGGAAGGAAGGAAAAAAAAGACAGTCCCTACTCACAACTGGGATTGCCAGATTTAGCAAATTAAAATATAAGACACTCAGTTAAATTTAAATTTCAGATAAACAATGCATATTTTTAGTGTAATTATGTTCCATGCAATATTTGAGACTTACTTATATTACAAAAGTATTCATTGTTTATCTGAGATTTACGTAACTGTGCCTCCTGTATTTTACCTGGGAAGCCTACTCACGAGAGTTGCTTCCGGTTGCTTGGGAAGAAAGTATGACTGAGAAATACTTAGAACAAGGTATATATCATTATAGATAGAAGGATAATTTAATTACGCTAAGATTTAAAACCAATGCATTAAGGGGGAGAAAAGGGACTGACTCTTAGAGTTAGGATTTTGGCAATAGCTTGACTGTTGGTAGTAGTTTTGTGTGGTGAGTTTTCATATTTTTATGTTTGTGGTTAGGTTTTGTTTTTTTTT
>NW_024345917.1:58140-81415 GCF_902729225.1 Pteropus medius | reverse complement strand
GATAGGATAGTTACGTGAGTGCAAAGTTGAGAGGAGCTGCAGCCTGAGCTGTTGGCCAGATACCAAGGTAAAGTTGGAACCCTGCTTTGACCTTTAACAGTAGTCTGAATCTGCCTTGTCAGAATATATATTTGTAAAATGTTCCCCCTGACTTCTCACCAATCACCTTCCCAGACATTCTCTTCAGGCAGCAAGGCCCTCTTTGAAGAGACATCAAAGCACACAATGTGACTGGGGTGACTTTGTGGCTCACAACCCATGATTGTTTTCATCCACTTTATTACTGTCTTTAGCAGGTCATAGGGACCAAATAGAAATTGTGAATATAAGTGAGACCATGACTGCTGGATGGAGAGCTAATGATACTATTCAATGAAGAACATGTACATATTTGAGCAAAGTGATAAAATGTCATTGTTCTCTCCCTAATGGGTGTAGCAGCCTAGCACATGATGGAATGTGTATGTGTGCATAAATCAATCACTGTAACGGAAGGTATAATAACCTCCAAGGATCTGTGATTTCTGTTTTTCTTTAAATATCTTACATCGTTGCCTCAACTATAAAAAACAAGCAAATAAAAACAAAATAAAACAAAAAATCGGAACTCCTTTCACTGAAGGTAGCTGGGGAAGTTCTTAAAATCCTGCTATTTGGGACTTCTCCAGGCCTAAGATAAGTCTTTATAAACTTAAGCTAAAGCAGAGGCATGAATGGCCCAAGAATTCAATAGGAATGATTACTCATGGTAAAGATTAACATAAGAAGCCTTTATAGGTAAGTTCGTATTTGTATCTGACCTTGAAAAGTAGAAATGTTTTAGAGCCAGAAGATTACACATAGAATTTCATAAGCAGAGAAACCTAAAATTCAGAGTTTAAGTGTAGACAAAGGTAGCATTATACTTGTTTTGAAGTTTTGTACTGCAGTTGCGCCCTTAGGGCTAGCTACACAAGAGGAGCTTCTGGCTAGCATGGAGCTTTAGAGGGCCCCACATGTCCTAACACACATAAAAATAAAGTTATATCACACCTGGGTGGCTATGCTACCTAAGGTGTGACACTCAGTGCTGGCACTGAGTAACTTATAAACCCTAAACATCTGCGCTTATCAAACACTGTTCGGGCCCTAGGGAAACCCTTCTCTCAAATCTTGCCTTTGAAACATACTTTTTAAAAAATTTTTAAGAAAAAAAAAAGAAAAAGAAATTTTATGAATCAGGCCACTGCCAGTGTGAAAGATGAATACTGCTTTAGAGTCTGGGGAGGATTTGAATGGCAGAAGCATTTAAGGAAGAGAGGAGATAAATTAACTTGTTAAATTATTTCCCTCAGCATGAATTGCAAGTAGGTTCTGCGTATTAAAATATAATCTCCTGGTACTAGTTCAAAGTATCTATTGTTTTTGCTACTGTTAATGTTCCAACTTATGGTTCCTGAGGTACATATAAATTAAAGTGGGATTCCCCAAAATTGTACATGGCAGCTGAGGCATATTTTGCAACATTACAAAATTTATATTACTCTTAAATTTGTACATGTGTAAACCTAGATACAGCATGGTTTACGTTAGCAAGCAAATAGTAAACATTAGAATTGCAAAAAGATGATTTTGTATAAAATATTTCATAAAGTTAATAATAATTTTAAAAATTAAGTTTAAAACTGAGCTTTAAAATTTTTTGATTTTTATATTCACCACTTATGAATTGTATTTTGTCTTCCGATTTTGAATGAATCCTGTAATATTTTAGAAGAAAAATAATCTTTTATAAAAAACATATGAAAAGCAATTTCAACGTTCAGTTTTTTGTTATTTTTGATGATTATATATTAAAATTATGTAAACTCTAAATACAATTACATTTAATTTCCTAATCTTTTAGATCAGTGTTTTTCAATAGAATTTTCTGCAATGATGAAAATATTTTCTACCTATCCCATCCCATACAGTACCTACCAGCAACATGTGGCTATTAAGCCATTCGAATGTGACTGTTGTAACTGAGAAACTACATTTTAATTTTAATTAATTTTAATTAGAATAATCATGTGTGGTTAATGGCTACTGTATCACACAGTACAACTTCAGAGTATTACTTTCTATTCATGCAAATTATGAAAAATATTTTATGGTACATTAATTAGTAATTTGCTGAAATAAAAAGCAAGAAAAGTAAATTTTATTAAAAAGCTATATATTAATTATGACTCCAGAACGCCCCATCTCATTATCAAAACACCCAGAAAGGTAACGCTCTGTCATCCTTAGGATTTTGCTCATTATAAGTCTTATAAAAATATAGCTTTGCACATAATTTTCAATTTCACTGATATGAAAGCATATCAAAGTAGAAACCTAAAGTATATTTTATTTACTATATGGCTTGATTTACATCTTTTAAATATTTAGATGCATGGCATGTAGCCTTCCTTCATTGCTTTTCCCAGGCCTGGAATAAAGGAGGAGAAAGGATAAGATAGAAGCCATTAACCAGACTGTAGATGAGTAAGATTCTAGGCCATTCCAAATTTGAATATTACTCTAAAAATAATGTGTTGACTAATATAAAAATCGGAGCTATATGATGCCATAATGTATAAAGAATGATCTGGTAAACAGCATGAAGGAAGAATCTGAAAAAGATAGGGAGTAGAGCAGAAGCACAGGCAAGCCTCTGTGTGAAATGACAAAGGCTCAAAGTGCTAACAATGTAACTGGAAATTTAAAAAAAAAAAAGAAAAGTGCATCAAAGGAAGAATTTACATGTTGTTCCTTAGAAATATGTTATGGAACTTGGACAAACAATTAGGGCTGAAGATGGTGTTGAATGAGAAAAAAAAAAGTGGCATTTTTCAAATCATCACTTGAAAAGGCATGACATTTGCAAAGAAAGTCCTTGGATAAAGTTCTAGTCTCACTTTTCAGCTCTCGGTAAACTTTAAGCATCATCACTTCTTTGAACATTACTTTTGTCATTTGGAATATGAGAATAATACCACAAGCCTCAGTGGATGACTGTGAGAATCAATGGCAATCATGAGGGTGAAAATGCTTAGTATAATCCTAAGCACTGTGAAAAGTGTAATAAGAAATTATGATACATTTTTATACTAATAATGATAATTATTAACCATGACTTTATGTTTCACCTTATGTTCAGGTTAATAATATTCACAAAAACCATCTACTAGATGGTTTGGTTTTCTTTTCTTATAAAAGCTAAGATCTTTTTGGATCCTACGTCCATAATTTACTGGGATTCCAAAACTAGAGAACCGTGGCTAGAAATATGACATATATGATAAATTGTTCGGGAAAGAAAAACAAAAAGATTTGCAAAGTTTGTCATGCATTTATAAAGGTTATTATTTCAAGAAAGTAGGGCAATCCAATTGTTTCTGTTCATATTCAGTTTAGGTAACTATTTGTCATAGCCTGTATGCTTAGCACCAAATAAATGGGCAGACCAAAAGATTGAGGGAGAGAGAGGGAGGTAACTGAAGTACATGTCGTCCAGAGCATATCATTGCATACTCCAAGAGGTTTCTAAATTAATAGACTATATTTAGTTTCCCATCTGAGAAGTTTCTTGGATCAGAATTAGTAAAATGAAAAAATTCATGTCTGTAATTCTCTACAGGTCAAAGCAAACAAACTCACAGTGTCAATATAATCAAACGCGCAGGAGAAGAAAATTGCCTAACCAAATTCTGGGATTTAAAGGCTGTACTATTGCCAGAAATGGCCTTCTAGACATCATAGGGCTTGCTTATGCTTATCTTGCTGAATCACAGCATTAACTACCGTGGTAGCCAGAATTATAATTAAAGTTATAAGCCCTATTACAGTTACATCAATGATATGTCTTTTGAACAGCTTTAAAAGGCACCCTGGCAAGCAGATAAGTCAATAAACCCCTAAATATATTTTCTAATGCAGCTTACATTATCAGAAATTATATCCATTTGCTTTTCTAGAACATGCTATGTTAGGCATATTTGTAGATTTTAATAACCAACAAAGCTCACTTAATATCAAGTCTTTGAAATCATTTTCAGCAATTACAATAATATCAAAAAGCCACTAGTTAATGAACATCTATGTGCCAGTTTATGTGTTAAACACTTCATCTAAAAACAAAACAAAACATCATTTAATGCCAGTAACAACTCTACATTTTTTTTATCAGAAAAGAAAACTAAGACTTAGCTTTCAAGTCTCTCTACAGACTTGCGCAGCTAAAAGTAATTAAAATATGCACCCCCTATTCCCTATAACACCACTCAACAGCCTTGTTCTGACCTTACCCATCTCAAGAAGAAGTGGGTGTAGAAAACTACTACCTTCCCAGAAAATAAATGTCACCACCAAAACTACCAGGAAGGCCATCAAAACTAACTTAGGCATTCTCAAAATCCTTGTGTATGTCAGTAACTGCAAGAAACACAAGACCTTTCATTTATTTCCCGTCACCAGGAACCCATTCCATATGTTCTGGACATCCTCTAATATTACACCATCATCACCCCTCTCCAACTCTCAACACCCTTTTAGGTTGTTACCTACAAAATCCCATTTTTCTTGAATGTTCCTGTTCTAACTGAAAGCACACATTCCACCGAGGACACTTCTCCCCATGAAATCTTGGCCAAGTATTTGTTCTCTTACCACTGTGCCTAGAAGCAAGACCAGTGTCTTCCTTGTTTCTTATTATCACTCCCAGGTAATTGCCCTGTTAATCCCCATTTCTGGAAACTAAACTTTAAAGGTAAATACCATTGACCTGCCATTGTTTCTTAACTCAGGCATCCGTGCATCCCCAAGACCAGCTCCCTTGTTATTTAACACATTTAGCTACTGGTTTACGCTCGTTCTCTCCAAAACTACTTTCATAATTCCTACTGATTTCTATTTCCAAATAAATGTCCATGTACTTGGCCTTCTCTCTTGTTAGCATGGATGAATTGGCTGTGGTCCCCGTCAAAGCTAACACTTTCCACTAGCTAGTGCATAAAATTATCTCTTCTTATTTACTTAGGGTCATTTTTTTGCAGTTTTCTTAAGTCCATATTACTCCTATCTCCTACTCTGTGAGATCATTCCATTTGCAACAGAATGTGCTATAACATCATATAACTAGTGGCTCAATTTTTCTGCTTCCTTTTATAACACATATTCTCAAAAAATTGTCTGTTCTCACTGCTTATACTTCCTTCCTTCCAATTCTTTCTTGGTTTCATGACAAATGGAATTTTTGGTTTCTATAACAAAACTTATTTTTTGACAAGTTCACAGATAACTTCAGTATTAGCAAATTTACTGATCAGTTCTCACTTCTTAAGTTACTAGACTTACTAATCCTCCAATGATTGAGTGTCTTAGTGCTCGGTCTTTTGATTATTTCTGTCTCTGTGGTAGGTGATCTCAGACTCAAGTCGGTAACTTCCAAATTCACGTATCTCCTGACTGTCATACTCATTTAACAACCCACTTGATATCTGAATTTGAACGTGTGATAGGCTTTTCAAGCTTAACAGGTTAAGATCGGAACTCCCAGTTTCCCCCTATTTAGCAAACCTGTTCTTCCCATAGTCTTGTTTCTCTCAGAATAGAAATGAAACCCTTACCCTGACTTATAAGCTTCCACCTGACCTGGTCCTCTGAGGATCCCTGGACATCATATTCTACTCCTTAATCTCTGCACTCATTCTACTCCAGCCAACTGACCTTGCTAATTGCAAAAATATAAGAAAGAAAATTCAGCCTCTGAACTCTAGGCAGTGGGCTGATGCTCACCACTAGGCCTCAATACAATTACAAATCATACTGATGCCAACACTTAGGTCTCAGTATTATGATAACTGGTCTGATGCTCACAGCTAGACCATGTTTTTTTTCCCTAATGATATCAATGGCACTATACAAAGTGCCAGGAATATGGTCAACACTCAGTATATAGTAGTTAAATAAAGGGATTAAATGAATAAATATATTAAAAACAAAGTCATATAATATAGATATTTTTTCTTCCTAATTATAGCATAGTTGACGTATGGAGACTATCCACATTGGGATAAGCCAAACTAGACAAGCCTGAGCATGTTTAGAGGAAATTTCTAATAATTACTATCTACTTCATTTGGATTGCGTAAACTTCCTCTAACTTAGTCTTTTAAAAATTGCTCTTCTCTGGTTATTTCACCTTCTAGAAGTACCTAGCTAAACACCCATTTAATTTTGTTCTTATAAGAGTAAGAGGACTTGATTTTGCTCTTATGATGTTTCTTATATGAGTGCAGTTCCCACTTGACCTTGTCATCTGACTAAATGAACAAAAGGGTTGTGTGGCTTGGACAAGTGGAGGTAATTTTTCTCTCAATATGATTCCTTCATTACTCCCAGCTTAAATTGTTGGCTGCTATTAGTTACCTACTTATAGCAGTAGTTCTAAATAAAGACTGAATATAGGGCTACACTGTGATTTTGTTGATACGCTAAATTTAATTTGATTTTTCTTTCCCCCAGGACTATCGCATTAGCCTGGTCCCCTGTGTATTTAATGTAATTTTCCAAACTTCTTATTTAGGGATATACATAGGAAATCAATGAAGGATTTGACCAGCAATTTACCCTTCAAGGAGTCTCCATCTACATGGAGCATAAGGAGTCATGCATGTTTCATAATAAACAATCTAGAGTTCTTATTTTTAAAGTATATAAAAATGTGCTGAAGACACACTTTTAACTCATGGAGGCTAATTTATCTACTTAAATATTCACAATAATAAATATTAGTTAAATCAGTGAATATTAACTACATTTCCACATTATATCACAACACAGATCTTACTAGACCTGAGTATGAAGAAAGCAAATGTATAATAGTCATTAATTGAGCTACAATTATAATTCATGAAAGTAGTTTTAAAAACTATTTTAAAAATATGTTTGCATGTTATTTCAATAGAGAAATATTTTCATTTAAGTTGTCTTTAATTCATACTTTGTAAGGATATATCATAATTATAAGTACAGAATACCTATAACTACTTCTCAAGATCACATACAAGAAAAAAATGTGTATTTATTTGCCCGTATCTAAATGTGACTATGCTATGAATTTGCTTATGGAACATATACTGTGAAGTACAGAATTTCTTATTAGTATTTTTTGTTAAAAGAACTATAGGTATTTTGGATTTATCAATTGATGATACTGCAGCTAGGCTTTTCATCTCTGTTGAATTCTCTAAACTATCTTATAGAATCTCCTTTGCAATCCTCAGGAATAGCTACCTTTTTACTCCTAGAAGAAGGATGACATGATTCTTTAATTTTTTTAAGTATCTCAATCTGATAAAGGGCATATATGAAATATTTACACCTATATCATAATTATGCCATATTGGACACTTTCTTACTGAACTCAGGAAAAGGGCAAGAATGTCTGCTCTTACCATTTTTAGTAAACTTGTATTAGAAGTCATAGCAAGTGCAATAAGACAAGAAAATTAAATTAAAGGTATAAAGTTTGTTAAACAATAAACAAAACTGTCTTTATTCACAAACAACGTAATTGTCTACATGTAACAGTCTAAAGGTTCTAAAAAATCTTATTAGAATTAATAAGCAGATTTTACCAACCTAATAAGATTTGAAATTTATGTGCAAACATCAACCGTATTTCTACATGAAAGGAAAAAAACTTGGCAAATAAAATTAAAGAACCATCTACTTAAAATAGCATAAAAATTTAAATAGAGAATAAATTTAACAAAAGATATACCACTCCTCTACACTGCTGAGATAAGTTAAAGCTAAATAAATGGAGAGCTATACCAACTTCATATATTTGAACATTCAATATTACTAAAATATACTTTCTAAATTGATATATAGATGCAGCACAATCCCAATCAATACCTCAGTGAAATTTAGTAAAATATAGAAACACAAAGGACCTAGCATAGCCAAAACAATTTTGAAAAGAGAAAGTCAAAGCTGTAGTGATTATACTACACAATTTCAAGACTTAGCATGAAGCTCTAGTAGTCAAGGCAGCATGGTATTTATATATTATACCATTAGATCAATGAAACAAAATCAAGTGTCCAGAAATAGACCCACACATACACAGTGCATTGATTTGGACAAAAGTATCAAAGCAATTCAATGGGGAAAGAAAAATCTCTTCATCAAATTGTGATACAACGACTGAATATCCATCAGGGAAAACCAGAACCTCAAACACACACAAGTTAATTCAAGATGAATCATATATATGAGGTAAAAACTAAAACCATAAAGCTTCTAAAACAAAAACAAAAAAATTTCTGCAATCTTGATAAAGGAAGGTATAAACAGACAATAAATGCATTAAACATGAAAGAGAAATTTATAAATTGGACTGTCATAAGTAAAATCTTCTGTTCATCAAAAGACCATTAAGAAAATAGAAAGGCAAGGCACAAATTAGAAAAATATTTGCAAAACATGCATTCCACAAAGATCTTACATGCAGAATGTAATAAGAACCCTTACAACTCAGAAGTAAACACTCTTCACAAAATAAACTATATACAAAATGATTTTTAAAGTAATAAGCCAATTTCCTTACCTGAATCATTGTAGAAATGCTCTGGAAATGAAGCATGCTAATCTCATAAACCTATTCAGAAATACCTGAGAATAAATACATGAAAGTAAAACATACTAAAAAAAGACAACAATAAAACAATAAAAGTAACACCTGTTCTTCAAAACGAAAAGCATTATTTTATCAATTAATATTATTTTTTCTGGACTACTAAGACTTTCTTCTTATTTCCTTCCAAAGAACGTTTGAGATAGGCAAAGTTTCCATTTAAATATAATTATAAAGTCATCAAGGACTACTGTCATCCTTCTTTCCTCTGATCCCTCCACACTTGCTTTACCAATCTCCAATTCAGAAAATAATTTGGCTATTTACTTTTACCTTTAAACATCAATTTTCAGACTTGACATTTTAGGTTGGAACTTTGGGGAAAGGATTCCTTAGGAAATATCAAAGTGTACCTAAGATAATTTTATCTAACTTGATCAAACTTGATATTGACTCTCAAATACAGAACATCTGAATTTAATCATCAAAATTTGTGATCTTTGACATATATGATTGAAACAAGGGCCATATAGCTACTTAATAGAAATATTTCCAGGACCTTTTAAAACATTAAAAATTTTAAATATTAAATAATATTAGGGTGCCTACATTCAATATGCAATATCTGAAAAGTTATTAAGGTGGTATTTAGGACTTTAAGGTAATAAGAGTTATGTAAGGTGGTATTTTCACATTATTGACATAGTAATAAAAGATTAGACATAATGAAAGAGAACAAGATAATACACATTATGCATTTATTCATATTTCTACATCTATAAGTTTATGACTAAATGTAAAAGGACTGAAGTAACATGAAGATGTTACGGTGTTGTAGGCACTGTAGACTGCTTAAATAAACAAACCTTCTTCAGAACAAAGCCCATCACTGAGTGGAAATTGCTGGTAAGATATTCCAAATTAAGGAGGACAGGAACAATAAGGGGAAAGAAAAGAGAAGGTCCAAATAAAATTTAAGGAGTAGAACAGAGGAGTCAGAGCTCAGAATATATGAAGCAGGACTTATTGTTACTTTGTGAAAACAATAGAGGAGCAAACTCTAGAATGATAAAGTTAGAAAAGCTATCCTGGCTAATTTACTCTCTTAAAAGTACGGGAAAACAAATTTGACTTCAAAATGTGAAACGAAGAGATGGATTCTAGTCAAAACTCAATACAAAATTATCATATGAAAAAAGATATTAAGGAGCAAAATAATGTATAGACACTTAAGGAACAACAGAAATATATGCTCACAGACTAAATTTTTTTAAGAAAAACTTATATTTCTATCTAAAATTATTTTTCTTGCTTTACTGAGATACAAATGACATATAACATTGGGTGTCTTTAAGGTGTACAATGTGATGGATGATATGATACACATAGATTGGAAATGTTACCAAAATAAGGTTAACACATCCATCATCATACATGATCACCATTTTGTGTGTGTGCACGCGTGCGCGCGAGTGTGTGTGTGTGGTGAAAATATTGAATATTTGCTCTCTTAGCAAGAGTCAAGTATTATTAACTAGAGTCACCATGCTGTACGTTAGATCCCCCAAAATTATTCATCCTATAACAGGAAGTCTGTACCCTTTGACCAACATCTCCTTATTTCCCCTAATCCCCAGCCTCTGGCAACCACTATTCTATATTTCTATGAGTTCAGTTTAAGATTCTACAAAATGCAGTTAAATGCAGTTATACAGTATTTGTCTTTCTCAAACTTATTTCACCTAGCAAATTGCCTTTAACATCCCCCCATTCTGTTGTAGAATTTTCTTCTTTTGTGTGGCTGAATATTCCACTGTGTATATACACAATATTTTCTTTTTTCATTCATCTGTCTATGGATACTTGTTTTTATATCTTGGGTATTGCAAATAATGCTGCAATAAACATGGAGGTATAGATAGCTTTTCCAGACAGTGATTTCATTTCCTTTGGGTATATACCCAGAAGTAGGATTACTAGAGATGGTAGTAGTTGTACTTTTAAGTTTTTGAGGAATCTCTACACTGTTTTCCATAGTGGCTGTAACAATTTACATTCCCAGCAGTGTATAATATAAGGGTTCTTGGTTCCCTTTTCTCCACATCCTCACCAGCATTGTCTATTTGACAATATCCATTCCAACAGGTGTGAGACAATATCTCATTGTGGTTTTGATTTGCATTTCTCTGATGGTTAGTCATGTTGACAACCTTTTCATGTACCTGTTGGCCATTCACATGTCTCCTTTAGAAAAGGTCTTTTTCAGGTCATTTGCCCATTTTTAATGGGAGTATGTTTTTGTGAAATGTTTGCCAAATAAGGTTAACACATTCATCACCATTTATATGAGTACCTTATAAATTTTGGATACTAACTCTGTATAAGATAGATGGTTTGCAAGTATTTTTTCCCATTCCATGGGTTGCCTTTTCCTTTTGTCAGCTGTTTCTTTTGCTGTGCGGCACCTTTTAGTTTGTTGTAGTCTTACCACTTGTTTTTGTTTTGTTTTATTTTGTTTTGTATTTTTTGCTTCTGTTGTTTGTACTTTTGTTTTCATACCCAAAACACTGTTGCCAAGACCCATGTCAAGGAATCTTCCCTACGTTTTCTTGTAAGAATTTTATGGTTTCGGGTCTTTAGATATGCCTACTTCACACTTCTTGTTCCTTCTCGGCAGGAGTGGGAGCATTAAGGTTGTTCGCCTTCACTCAATCTTGCAAAGCCAGGATGGGTGCTGACAGCTTTCCTTTTGCTTTCCCTTGGGCGTTGATAAATGCCCAAATGTGTGTGCTTTCTCCCAATCCCACAGAGTCGGGATAGTTTTGTGTGTGTGTTCACTAGCTGTCTGCACAGGCTCACTCTCACTGCCTTCAGGGACATGCACAGGGAACTGGCCATGAATGGGGGTTGTGTGTGGGTGATGCAAGTGGAGTGATGGGAGTTCCTTGGGCTATTGGGAGAATCTGCCGGTGAGACATCCTCAATAGCTCGAGGACCTGCTTCCTGATGGAGTCCATGAAGCAGTTAGTAGGACCCATATCCCTGCTCCTCAGTTGCATAGCTCTTCTCAGTATTCTGGATGGAGTGAGAAAAAAAATGGGCCTCTTTGGCAGCATTCCACACAGCTGGGGATCAGGCACTCACTCGCACATGCTCATCTTCCCCCATGGTAAAAATCATGGGCTTAGACTGGGCTCTCTTGGCACTGAGCTCTGGTGCATTAGGGTGGGAGTGATATGGGTAAAGTAAAACTGTTCTTCTTTTCCTCTTCAATGCATCCAATTTCAGATTTTTTTTCCCCTCCAATAGTGTGCTAGAACTGATGTGCTGGATTCCCAGACTTACACAAAGGCACTCTCATCTGTGGGTAACTGTGAACATTGGTATTCTTTGTAGGGAAGAAAACGGGAAACTCCTATTCTGCCATTTTGATGTTGTCACTCTCTTAATGGCAGGAGTTATGAAAGAATGACATGAATTTAGAATTAAAAGAACTTAGTAATGAGGAGAGTGGAGAAAAGCAGCAGCAAGAATCAGAAAAGAATTATAAATAAAGCAAAAATATTTCAGATATGCAAATCAAACCAGAAGGAGAAGCAAATGAACACAAGGAATACTGTGTTATGGAAGAAGTAGATGAAAAACAGGGACTTTTTTTATCACAAGGAGTTAAAGAAAGGATAATAATAGAGAAAAATGATAGAAATGGAGGATAAGTGATGAAGAATTGATGGCTGTATAAGCTTCGCTTTCTCCCAAGTAAAGCAATTAATAAACAATAAATTTTTTCATTCATTATGAAAGAAAATTTTCCTGAAATATAAACAAATACAAATTCTACATTGAAAATACTACCACATACATGGAAAAATCAACCAAAGCTATAAACACTGATATAAATTTTAGTAGAGCTACTGAGCTATAAGAAAAAAGGGGTGGGGGGGGAAGGAGCGTTCAGGCAGAAATTCAAAGTCACGTACAAAATAAAAGAAAGATAATCAAATCGTTACCAGATTTTCCATCAGTAATACTTCATTCCAGAAGGCAATGAAAATGCCTATTTATTATACTATGGTAAAAAAAATATTAGCTAAGAATTTTATATCCAGACAATAAATATTTAAGCGTTAAAGCCAGAGACAATCTTTTGAACATGTAAGAACTTAGCAAATATGTTTACCATGAGATTTTATCTAATATAATTCCAGAGAATAAACTTTAGACATCCCAAAGGACTGAGAGATGGTGACTTAGAGGACGGTAGTGAGAATTAAGTATTATCTATACTTAAGACCATAAGTAAGTTATAAGGGTGACAATATGTAACAGCTATATGTCATGAAATTATAGATGGTCTCAACTAAGAAAAATGGAGAAAGAATGGGAAGAGTAAATGAAAAGTAAAATAAAATTGTAAATTGCCTTATAAGCATTAAGTAAAAGAAAAATAACTTTATTTCAAATCTGATGCTAAGACAAAGAGATGAGAAAAAAGATATTACTGGCTAAAACTAATTTCATAGTTGAGAATCAATAAGTTATAGCCAGATAAAGAGGAGGTCAAGGAGACATTATATATATATAAAAAAGTAATCATTATTGAAAAGATCCAAAGCTTCCTAAATTCCAAAAGATATGGCAGAGACAGACAGAGACAGAGACACAGACAGAAAGACAGACAAAGACTGTAGAGTTCAGGAGGTTGTCTCTAAATTTTCAGTTTCCCTTTAGACATTTGGCATTGCATAATATCATATAAGAAAACCTAAAAGTTTAGTAAGGAAATATATCAAGACAATGAAAAATGCAATGATTCATTTAATACTGCCAAAATATATTCAACAGACTTGTTTTAAGATAGCAGGCCACATATTTATACTTCCGAGATTATATTATTTCTAACATGGAGATACTGAATTCTTGAAATGCAGTCTTATCATTAGTGCATTCTAGATTAACTCTCTTTTTAATGGCAATAAAAGGGGCTATATACTATTTATTTTGATTCAAAAGCATTCTAGGGAAAAATTTTCATTATAATCACAGCAGCTATCCATGCTCACAACAGAAATTAGTAATTGCTGAACTGTCATAGGGACAGGGTTAGAAAAGAGACAAAGAGAAATTAGAAATTTTATGGGAAGTAATAATACAATATTTAAGAAGCTTATTTTAAAGATTTCCTTTGAAAAATGAATTTGCCTGATATGCTTTTAACAAACTGCCAACACATCAGTAAAATTCAAATATTGTTGAGAAACAATAATTAATGTTTCTTTCCTAATATTGATGTGTTAATGGCATCTATCCCCAATCTTTCATCAGAATATATTTGAGGAGGCTTAAGAATAATAAGAACCTATTCATAGCAACCTGTTTATTTTTATTTAAATCATACTATTTCCTCAAATCTCCTTCAATTAACCAGAATGTTTCACCTGCATTATAATTATTTCAATCAGAGTATCTTGACATTTTCAATACACCTGATGTGCTCCTGTTTTAATTTCTATCCTATTAAGGCTTTATGTCTAGGTTCTGATTTTCCTATACCCTGAAGTTTTCTCTTCCTTTAGGTTTAGCTTGTGTTTAACTTCACCTCCTTTGGTATCTTTTTCATTTCTTTTTATTCTTCAGCCCTTGTGTATCCAACCCAAATAAGCCCTCTGAAAACTTCAGTGACTCACTAGTCCTTTTCAGCAGATGGCACTGTTTATTTAAGCTTAACAATTTGTCAACAAGGCAAGGTAATTACTCTCATAAGATTTTTTTTTCCTGGAACAATAGGGTGTGTGTGTGTGTAAAATTAACATTGACTCATGTTTAAAAAGGAAATGAGCTGAAGAAACTCCACATGAACCATGGCTATACTAAAATCATGAAAATATTTAAAATCTCACAAAATACTCAACTGAGCTCAAATGTTCAATTGCTATTTTTTTTTTAATTTTTGCTAAAATCAAGACTAATGTGTTACAAGAGCTAAAAATCAAATGCTCTCCTTGGTCCTAGTAAGCTTAGATGATTGATAAATTGGCCTTATATAATTTATACAGTTAAGTATTTTTCAGATATTTAATTTTCTATAAATGAATAACAGAGGTCAGGTTTCTTTTGGAGTTGGTTGGATAGGGGGTTCAGGGTGAAAAGCTCGAACACCAAGCCAATCACTTCTTAGCCAAGTGAAATTAAGTCTTTGTGGGTCTCAGTTTTATCCACAAAATAGAACTACTACTACTAAAAACATAGGATTATAAGGATAAGAGACAATGTGCATAATGCCTACTAGCTCAAATAAACAAACATAAAAGGTAAAAACACCTGAAGGAAAAAGATCAAAAGGGATATTCTTTCTTCTAACAACATAAGTGGTTTCTACACACATTTCAATGTACTCATTGCCACATTACATCTAAGACCACCAACAGTAGCCTTAGAGAGGTTTTACTTTTGTATATGGTAGCAGATTTCAGCTAAGCCAGAAGGTCACACAATTTTTTGTACTTTCCAAGGGGAAGTACATAATCCAACTTTGTCTGTATGCAGTCATGATCATCAAACAGTCTCGAAGACTGTGAACCATATTCTTAAAACTCTTTTTCTGTAAACATAAGTATCTCAAGTCTCTCCTACTACCTCATTGTCCAGATGCCGACTACACAGGCAGTTTATGTGTTTGCTTCAGCTACCAATAGATAGAACCTAGCACTGATTTCAAGTACACAAATCTAAAACAAACAAACAAATAAAAAAGACTCCTTTCAAATAAAATTCTTGATGACTAGATTTTTATTATTTTCCCAGGGAGAATACTGAGGGCCCTTATGATGCCACTCACAGCACTGCACTCTAACTCACCACCCCCTACCACCTCCTACAATTATATAGGTCATGGCAAGTTGGTGCATCCTCTGATTACAGGAGTTCCTCTAGAGTGGATTTTCACATCAACCATATTAAAAATATCTCCCTCTCTTCCAGATAACTAGAAAAGGGTTTCTGGATTCCTTACCGATGATCAATACACCACTACTCTACAGCAAATATACCCTGGAATTGTAGTTAATCTCGTAACAAAATGTGGAGCTACGTGGAAAAAAATCACTTCCCCAGGAAACAGGAAGCGATGTCCTGTCTGGCAAGAAACATCTTTTAAAATACTTTCCTCTAGAGATGGTGGTAAATATTTGGTACAGTAGTCCTCCCTTATTCATGAGTGACACATTCCAAGACCCCTAGTGGATGCCCGAAACCACAGATAGCACTGAATCTGATATATACTATGTTTTTTCCTATACATACATACCTATGATAAAGTTTAATTTATAAATTAGGCGATTTCACAAATAGAAGATTTGTTCTTACCATAGCGCTTGGAAACCCCAGCATACAATTTTCTTTCTTTCCTTATAAGTAGAGAACATTTACCTTTCACTTAAAGGAAGCACTTTCTAGCTTCTCTTTGGCATACCCGAATTGTGAACATCACTACTCTCGCACTTTGGGACCGCGATAAGTAAAATAAGGGTGACTTGAACACAAGCACTTCAATACCTGGACAGGTGATCTGACAACTGAGACAACTACTAAGTGAATAACAGGTGGGGAATCACAGACAGCATGGAGATGTGGGACAAAGGGATGATTCACATCCCAGCGGGATGGAGAGAGATTCCTGAGATTTCATCACACTACTCCAAATGGCGTGCAATTTAAAACTTATGAATTATTTATTTCTGGAATTTTCTATTTAATAGTTTCAGACCGAGGTTGACCAAGGGTAACTGAAACTGAGGAAAGTGAAATTGTGGATTTTAGAGATAAAGCATGTCAGCATATAAATGAGGAGGCCTGTAATTCCTTACACGTCTTACGAATTGTAGCAAAGGTGGGTCTAAAATAGATAAGGGGATGCACCTGAGACTCACACCTCAGAGATGAGCCCCCAAATGATCTGGCTTTGAAAACCATTGAGGTTCACATCCCCCAAGACCCAAAGGGCTGTAGGAATCTAACAAATGGCCTTCTAAGTGCCATATGCAATTTCAACCACCCGAGAACATCAGGGAAGCTTGTCTGACTCAAAGTTTTGAGGTTTTGAAGAATACAAACTGAGATTCAATATTTTACGAACAAGACTCAAGCAGGTTTGTTTTTTAAAAAAATCTTAGGTGATTCTGACATAAAGTTTAGCTGGAAATTTGCAACAAGTTGCAAAAATGCAAAGCCAAGCCATAAATATGGCTGCCCTAATCCAGATCAGGTAAGCACAAGGTCAGGGATTCTGTAATTTAGGGGCAAAAATATGTATAAACTGTGTATACCTCAATCACTAAAATTACTTTTATACTAATTTAATTTATAGGAAGCTGTAGTAAGAGTAACTGTCATTATTTCAGATATTTCCAAGAATGCTGGAATGAGAGAGTATAACAAGCAAGCAATATTCCATGAAAAAAAAAATTTCCCAATGGTATGAGTATTACCTATATAAACAAATGAATGGACTCATTCCTTCAATACACAAATGATACTCCAAGATTATTAGTTTTATTTCACCTG
Source organism: Pteropus medius (assembly GCF_902729225.1). Lineage (NCBI taxonomy): Eukaryota > Metazoa > Chordata > Mammalia > Chiroptera > Pteropodidae > Pteropus > Pteropus medius. The sequence continues at coordinate 64,206 of NW_024345917.1, read as the reverse complement.
ACCCTCAGAGTCATCTACTGTTGTTCTTCATATATGACTATATGAAAGATATTTCTTAAAAAATACAACATAAGTAGTGGTGCTTTCTTTTTCTGGTTTTTGATAAAATTGGATTTGTTTTGTGGTTCAGCAAACTTCAGTGTCAGAGGCAATATACTTGTCAGTGGCAGAGTTGGCCCAAATATAGAGATGGTTTTCTACAGAAGGTGAGGTACGATCATCAAATTAAAAAGTAATAAAGTTTGGTCTCAAAAACCTACATTTCTGATGCTACCTTCAAACAAAAGGAAAATTTTATTAGTTACAAATATAAAAACAAACATATGGAATAGAAATTTCGATCTAAAGCCTGGATTCTAAAGTGTGGTCTAGGGACCCCTGGGGATTCTTGAAGCCCTCTCAGGTGTCTACAAGCAAAACTATTTCCATAATAAGATATCATCTGTCCTTTTCACTTTCATTCTCTCACAAATATTACAGTAGAGTTGTCCAGTTGTTCTATGACATACGCTATTGCAACAGATGTAAAAATGTATTTGAGAAATCAACTGCCTTCTATTAAGCCAGGCAGTTCAAAGATAGTGACGTAGGAAAATCCTGAACTCACCTTCTCCTAAGGACACATGGAATCTATAGTTACATATGGAACAATTTCCTCTGAAAAAGACCTGAAAACTAGCCGAGCAACTCCTTCACATGAAGTGAATGAGAAAAAGGCCACATTGAAGCAGAGAGATGCTGAGACCCACAATAGAGAGGGAACTGACAAATATGGAGCTTCTCCCTAAAAAGTGAGGGGTTTGTACCCCACATCAGACACCCCAGCTTCTAAGACCTGCACCTGATAGATGAGCCCCCGAAATATCTAGCTTTGAAAACCATTGGGGCTCACATCCCCGAGACCCAAAGAGCTGTAGGACAAATGGCCTTTAAAGTGCCACATGCAATTTCAACCACCCCAAGACCCCGGGGAGAAGCAGTCATTTGAAAAGTGCCCAGGTTTTATGTGAAAGAGACTTATTTCCTAATCTTTTTTACTTTATTAAATTTATTGAGGCAACATTGGTTAATAAGATTAAGTTTCAAGTGTACGATTTCATAAATCATCATGTTTATTGCATTGTGTGTTCACCACCCGAAGTCAAGTCTCCTCCTGACACCAAATATTTGACCCGCTTTGCCCTTATCTACCTCCTTCTCTCTCCCCTTTCCCCCTGGTAACCGCTAAACTGTTGTCTGTGTCTATGAGCTTTAGTTTGTCTTGTTCATTTGTTGCTTTCACTTTTATATCCCACATATGAGTGAAATCATATGATTTCCAACTTTTTCTGATTTATTTTGCTTAGCATGATAGTCCCAAGATTCATCCATGTTGTCACAAATGGCAGTATTTCATCTTTTCTTATGGCTGAGTAATATTCCATTGTATATATGTACCATAACTTCTTTATCCAATCATCCATCAAGGGACACTTTGGTTGTTCTCATGTCTTGGCCACTACAAATAACACTGCAATGAACATAGGGGTGGATATATATTTGCAAATAAATGTTTTCAAAATTTGGGAGTAGATACCCAAAGAGAGAATGCTGGATCACATGGTAATTCTATACTTAATTTTTTGAGGAACCTCCATACTGTTTTCCACAGTAACTATACCAATTTACATACTCATGAGCAGTGTCTGAGGGTTCCTTTTTCCCCACAACCTCTCCAACCCTTGTTATTACTTGTCCTCTTGATGATAGTCATTCTAACAGGTGTGAGGTGTTATCACTGTGGTTTTGATTTGCATTTCTCTAATAGCTAGTAAAGTTGAGCATCTTTTCACATATCTGTTGGCTGTTTGTATGTCTTCTTGAGAGAAGTGTCTTTTTAGGTCCTCTGCTCATTTTTTAATTGGATTTTTTTAAATAGTGGAGTTGTATGAGTTCTTTATATGTTTTGGATATTAGGCCCTTATTGGAAGCAGTGTTTGCAAATATATTCTCCCACTGCCTCTTTGTCTTGTCGATGATTTCTTTTGATGTGCAAAGTTTTTTAGTTTGATGCAGTCCCATTCATTTATTTTTGCATTTACTTTCCTTGCCTTTGACATCAAATTCCTAAAACTCTCTTTAAGTCCAAAGTCTATAAGTTTAGTACCTATGTTGTCTTCTATGTATTTTATTGTTTCAGGTCTTATATTGAGGTCTTTGATCCATTTTGAGTTAATTTTTGTGTATGGTGTCAAATAGCAGTAAAGCATCACTAGGGAAGCAGAGACCTGCTGGGACACTCTTCGGGGATGGAGGCTGGCGGGTGCTCTTTTATAAAACTGATTTTCTAAATAAAATAATTCCAGATATTTAAAAGATTTGCGTAAGTATAAAACAATGCTATACTTCTCACCGGTTTATTATGGAAAATATATTTTTCAAATAAAATGTTATGTCCACATGTAATGGGTTTATTATTGATATTTTAATAATTATGTTTTATGTTCTTTTCGGTTTTAACTTCGAATATGGTAAATATCAATATGTTTAATTCACATATATAGAAGCATTTTGGGATCCTCCATAATTTTTAAGAATTTAAATGGTTTCCCTGAAACCAGAGTTTGAGGACTGCTGATCTAAAGACCTGATTGTTTCTGTCTGTTCTTTATCTCAAAAACTTTGACCTAACAAATGATGTAACGGTTCAAGGACTTTGACCTTCTTTTAAAGAAAACAAGTATATAAATCTATTATTTTCAGAATGTGCCTTAGAAGATCTGATCGAAAGTGAAGGTAGGTATTGCAATAAGTTCAATTACTAGGAACACCTTTGGCAATTTTCAATTTTGGGCAAAATATAAAGAAATAACACCAAGACAAAAAGCAGCAGCATTTCGGTCAGAGAAAAAAATGTTACACATGTTTACTTATTATCCTTAACTATTTCTTATATATATATCACAATAGCTTAATATAGATTAAATATTTTTAAAGTCAAATTTTTAACCTTAATAATTTTAATCTTAGTATTTTTAAATATATATATAATTAAAAACTGATCATCTTGACTCAAAAATATTTTTCCTGCATGTGTTTCTCACTTTAGAATTATGAATGAGCCACCACATGACAACTACAAAGCAATTTACCAAAATCATTTTGAAGTATAGTCAAATAAAACATCATATATGTGTTAAAGAATTGTGACATACATTCTTTCTACTAAAAAGAATTTTTCGGGGGAGCTCAGAATAAAACTAACTTTTACCACCAAGCTCTGACAAGACATCTAAATCTTGTGCTGAAATTGATGGTTCAGGCTTACACTACTTCTGAGAAAAATCTGCCAATCAAGCTAAATTGTGTGGTGGCTTGTCAATCCTTGTCCATAAGCAATTAGGAGAAAATGACCTACAGCATTTCCATCTGTACAGAGAGAATTTAATGGCCTGTCTGGAAAGGTGAAAGGCTATTTCATTAAGCTACTGCTGACAGAGAAGGGAGACCCTCTTGAAGGGAGTTCAGCCCATAAATAACATTGTCCTGGCAATAAACAGTAGTAATTATGCTTTGGAACTAAAAAAGAATTAGGGAAGACGTACTAAATATAAAGCAACAGGCCCATATTACAATAATTTGCTGTATGCTGCTTTTGTGTCTTTCTTTTGAAATAAAATTTTGGTAGGACTCTCAGATTGTATAAAATTTTGGCATGTGTGTGAATCTAGATACTTTAGGATTATGGTAAAATAAAGCTAATATAATTGTTTGATAAGTGAAAACCTTTCTTGTTTATTTGTAATACCAAATATGGTACTTAGGTTTTGTTTTTCAATTTTTTTATTGTGGTAAAATACATGTAACATAAAACTTAACCATTTTAAGTGTACAGTTTACTGGTATTAAGTACATTCATATTACTATGCAACCATCACCGCTATCTCCAGAACACTTTTTATCTGGCAAAACTAAAATTATATACCCATTAACAGTAACTCCCTATGACTCCCACACCCCAGCCTCTAGCAACCACCACTCTACTTTATGTTACTATGAGTCTGATATTTTTTTTTTTTAGATTCCACATAAAAGTGAGATTATGCAATATTTATCTTTCTCTGTCTGAGTTATTTCACTTAGGATAATGCCCTCATGGTCCATTTATGCTGTGGTAGGATTTCCTGCTTCTCTATTATGGAATAATATTCTATTTTGTGTGGAATTTTCTTTATCCATTCATCTGTCCAGGGAAACTTACATTGTTGCTATATCTTGCTAGTGTGAATAGTGCTGCAGTGAATATGGTGGTGCGGATATCTCTTTGAGATAGTGATTTCATTTCCTTCAGATAAATACCCAGAAGTGAGATTGCTGGATCATATGGTAGTTCTGTTTTTAATTTTTTGAGGAACCTCCAAACTGTTTTCCATAATGGCTGCACCAATTTTCATTCCCATCAACAGTGCATAAGGATTTCCTTTTCTCCACATCTTTGCCAATATTTGTCGTCTGTATTTTTGATAATAGACGAGAGATGTGAGGTGACAGCTCATTGTTGTTTTGATTTGCATTTCCCTAATAGCTAATGATGATGAGCATCTTTTCATATACCTGTTGGCCATCTGTATGTCTTCTTTTGAAAAATGTCTATTCAGAATCTTTGTCCATTTTATAATTGGGTTGTTTGTTTGTTGTTGTTTTTGTTTTGTTTTGTTCTGCTATTGAGTTAATCATATTTTTTTTCCTACTTAGCTAGTATAATATAGTTGGAAGAATAGAGTTCCAAGATTCTGAAGACCTGGTTTGTTAGTGCATCTCTGTCATAATCTCGAGTATAATTAGATCCTCCTTTTCTCTTTATAAAAGAGGAAATGTTAATTGACCTTACTATCATAAAAGATGGTGAACATTCAGTAAACATATATGTGTAATCGGTGAAAACCCATGTACATCATGGTGCCTCTCTGGGAAGTAGATGGGAGTCAGAAGAGGAAAGAATGTTTCAATGACCTATTGTGGTGGTTTTCTTGTTGTATTGTCCCTCTTGTGTATAGGAACCAAAAAAAATGGTTGAAAACAACTAAACTATGTTAATATAACACTGATTATTGGTGGTGGTAGTATAGAATAAGGAAAATGTCAGGGACTTTTAAGCAAGAATGACCTGGGTTCAAATCCCATCTCCTATATTTCCATGCCTTATGACCAAGTTACCCAAGTTTTGTGAACTTCAGTGTCTTCACTTGACAAACAAGGATGATGATCATTACCTTAAAGCAGTCTATCTCAACTGAAGGCTATTTCCCCCTCCAAGGAACACTTGGGAATGTCTGAAGACATTTTTTGGGTTGTCACAACTAGAAAAATTGCTACTGGCATCTAGTGGGTAGAGAACAGGGTTGCTGCTCAACATCCTTCAATACACAGGACACTTCCCTCCAAGAAACAAAGAATTATCTTGCACAAAGTGTCAACAGTTCTGTGGTCAAGAAACCCTGTCTTAGGGGGGAAAAATGGCGTAGATATAGAGGCTCTGTTCATCCCTCTGGCGACCAAATCAAAGTTGTGATGGAAACAAGGAGCAAGCAACAAGGAAAAATTGCCTGGGATCTAGATGAACAAGCCATACAATGAGGGAGAAATCCAAGAAATCACCCTGCAACATCACAAGAAAGGGTGAGGACGCAGGGCTCCCTGGTCTCCAGCGGCTGAGTGAGACGGAGGCTGCGGCAGCAACAGCGGCAGATGCCTCTTAAAGGGGCCGCGTCCGCGAGCGAATTTTCGCGGTGATGGACCTGCTCGCTCTGAGCACCAGTGCTGATTTGGCTGCACGCAGGAGGCACCAGGGACTTACAGAGACACATTGTCGGAGTGAGGGCTAAGGCGACACTCGCTCAGTATAGAAGTGCCAGAGGTATCCATTGTTCCCTGTTGTACCCTCTCCCTCCCAGTGCGCAGACACAGGGCCGCCATAGCTGTGATGTCATCAAACTGGATAACAAAGGTCGCTCCGCCCAGAGGATTCCCTGAAACCCCGCCTCCCCCAACTCGGGCCCCAACCAAGCCACATCCAGGTGTATCCTC